>NW_026858758.1:0-75619 GCF_026571515.1 Ruditapes philippinarum | reverse complement strand
AATGAATTTATTTCATGCTTTCCATTATTTTACTGTGATTATATTCTGATAAACATCTAGTGAAATTTGTAAAATATAATTTTCACTGTAGCCGGACTAAATCTGAATGCGGATGAAAAGAATATCATAACTAAATGGAATTACAGGCAATAATAAATTTAATGACGTCATACTAATTTTGCTTCTTTTAGAAAAGATGTGATCATACATCATGTTAAAAATGTAACAAAATTGAATAATATTTGAGCCGTGTCATGACAAAACCAACATAATGGGTTTGCGACCAGCATTGATCCAGACCAGCCTGTGCGATCAGGATCCATGCTGTTTTTACAAGTCGAGAAATTGATAGCGAACAGCATGAATACTGATCAGACTGCGAGGATCTTCACCTTGTGCTAGTGTGACTTTTCCAAACATTAGTTATATATTCCATATTATTTATCGTAAACTATGCGGACATAGTCGAAGCTGGATCGAATATTTAAATGAGTGCTATATAATGTTTTCATAATGCACAGGTCAATAAAATCAGTGCTATAATATATTCATAATGCACAGGTCAATAAAATCAGTGCTATATAATGCATTTATGATGCACAGGTCAAGAAAATCAGTGCTATCTATAATGTATTCATAATTCACAGGTCAATAAAATCAGTGCTATAATGTATTCAAAATGCACAGGTCATTTAAATCAGACTATACCTAAGCAGAAAATAATATATATATATATATTTAAATATTCATAATCTTTCACTTCTTCATCAACATGGTTATTTATGTAAAAGGAAAATAAAGTATTTTGTTTGTAGGCTCGTTTTTGTATGTCCAACAATAAAAAGATGAAATAGAAGAAAGTCTTCAATCATTTATCCCCAGTTCCACTTAAATATCGTTTGACATTACATTATAGTTGAATAAATGGTATTTTACCTTTTTCTTTTTGACTTTTTCTACTTCCGCTAACGTAACGTCGTCGCTTGAAAACTGTAATGTTCTATCTCCAAATTTTCCAAAAACAAGTTAGATACACAATTTTGTCCGTTATGGACTGTTCTATCTCCTTGGCATTTTATATCAGTGCTTCAGAGCTTCATAAATAAATTACAACGAAACCATTCTGTTCTATCTCCACAAATTTACTATGTCTTGATAAATAGACTGTTTTAACTTACTGGACTAATCATATCATCGATAAATGTCACGTGACCTGTGGGATATATGCAACATACTGTTCTAAATCCAAAATTATCGTATCAAAACATAGCATCAAATCACGTGATAGCAGGACACCCGCCATGTTGTACGAAACATTTTGAGTTAGATGGTTTGTTGTTTATTTAATATATTAATACTAAATATAAGTATTTATTCCCTCCAATCATTGACATTTTAGTATTAAGTCCTGTAAATTTACTGCATGTGATTAAACAACAAGCAAAACTGATCATGATTTGAAAGTAATTTCGGATGTGTATTTTCGGATAGAAACAACTGTGATCATACAATTTCATCAAACAAATTCGTAAAAAAGAAAATTTGTTATATGTTCTAAAGTTTCTTTAACGTAAGGTACATTCTGTCTATTTACCTTTATAACAGATACATATGAGTTTAAAAAATTGACTGTACTCATTGCCAATATGAAACAAAAGCATAAGATGGTTTAGGTTACTGACCAATGTGGAATATTTGGAAACTATAAAATGACTTCAAATATCAGGCTTTTGAGAGATTAAGATAAAAACATTTCTGGGGCAAAAAAGGCCTTTAAGAAAATTTATAGAAATTATACGTTTACATATAATATATGTTTTCGAATGCGTCAATGTTATATAACTAATAAATTGCTTTAAAGTAAACAAATTTTATACCAAAGACAGAAGGAAGAAAAATATTCTTATACGTATATTTTGTTTGTTTTGTAATTTGACTCTGAATTTTAAATGAATATTTATATAGCATTATGTTTGTAATGTTTTTGTACACGAACAATCTTTAAATATGACATTTTTCAAATATAAGTCATGCCTGCTCCACCTTTAAGGTATTTTCTAGCAGATATGTTTTCATTGCCTATTTAAGTTATAGAAACATTTTTTACATACCTTAAATTATAAGAACTTTTTACCAACACACAGAACGTGTAAAGCGCATAACAAAATAATTACTACTATTTCATACTTTTGGAAGGAATTTGAATTTAACCATCTTTTGAATTTTCATAAAAAAAAGTCTTGAGAGATTTTCCCAGCATTCTAGAAAATTTTAAAGTTTTTTTTCCCCGTGTGCGGCTATAACTTTCTTTTTCCAGATATTGAATCACTTTGAATGTGGCCAAAGTTATAAAAATAGATAAAATGTATACAAAATTTATGTGGTTATTTTAAATTTATTTATTTAAATTATTTGTTTAAATGTCATTTAATAATGTAATTGATTTAAGGATTTTAATAAGATTTCGAATGTCATAGTTCATGTAGTTAGATACATATGGTCTAAGAAATAGTGTAGTGTCAAAGTCAACTAATCAAGGGATAATTAGCCGAGAGCATTTTTGGCAGCCTTTTAAAGATAAAACATACTGTTTTATATGATATAAATCAATTCAACTTAAAAGACATAATGTTCTAAGTCACATTGAACACTCTGATTTTAACAATTTTTGAAAAAAAGTTACAAGGACTGTTCTATCTCCAAATGTTTTTTTAGGTTTTTAAGCAAGGAAATATTAAAATCCACATATCTTTAACGATATTGAGTTGTTCTCCTGACACCACGTTTAGTAGTTTTTAAATTTTCAAAATCCGACAATAAATAAAAAAGTTATGCATTACTAAATCTTTACATGCTTTTTTCTCAAAAACAACAAATTGGCACTTAGAACAAAACGTTTTTCAAGCGACGACGTGTCAAATTAAGTCATGGCATTCATAGCAAAATTTGTACTTTTATATGTCGGCAGTTTAAGACTAAAGGCGGGTTACTATTCTAACATAAGTATATGCAACATTTAACGTGTACTTTTATATGTCGGCAGTTTAAGACTAAAGGCGGGTTACTATTCTAACATAAGTATATGCAACATTTAACGGGTTAACTCCATATGGCGCCTCCGAAACCTCTTCGATGCAACCATTAATGAGAAGGGTACGAATCTCAAGCGAAACAAATACAAAACATTATTCTGGTAGACCTGTTATTTTTTTTTCAGCTAAACAGACCATTTGTAACGTTTTAGAAGGAAACTTGTATCCTTCCAAATCAACACTTTTATCATTATAAATGTTTCCCCTGGCTCCTCCACTTGTCAGTGCTTTAGTTTATGCCTGAGATCTTCCGACCAGAGACACTACTTTAATTAAATCATTTGCTTCTCATACTTATGTGAGAATGATAAAAATTTTAAGGGTATTTATAGATTGATTTCAATTTCTCAATATCAACATTATCAGACACAGGGTCATTTTGTCTTTGCTAGAATACTCTGTAATTCATACCCATACTCTATATCATTCCCCTATCGTCTCTTTTTCAATCATTCATATCGTTATTCAACTTCATACTAATAACTTCATTTGACCTGTAACACGTTGACGGGCCTCATTCTTTTCATTTTTGAATTCGGTCACACCAACCTTTACGCATGCGCACAAGAAATGAGAACTTTTATTTTTTTTTTCATTGACTCCGTATTTCTTTTTTATTGTGTGCCAACAATATATTTACAGGTATATTTGATGTTATAAAACATTGTAAACATGAATTACTATGACATGTGTATGTATTTCGCTTGGAATTATCAATAACACAAGAAATGAGAACTTTTAGCGACAGCTGTTATTTTTTTCATTGACTCCATATTTCTATTTTATTGTGTGCCAACAAAATATTTACAAGTTCCTCTTTGAAAGCCCTATCCTCCCGAGAGAGAACTCACGTATATCCGTGACAAGACTCCAAAACATTATTTATCAAAAGTGATTCATAATTTATAAACTATCTGTGTAATGGCATACCCATCCACTGGCACGTCCACGCGACACATTGCCCGCACTTTAAGCATGAAACTGGTTTCCTGTTTGTTGACTGCTGATTCTGAGGACGGCTTTCTGCAGCATGCGACGCCTTTGTGACAGGGTACCTTGAAAAACTTATTTACTGAAACTTGTACCATGTAGAAATTCTTTTCGTCGTCGGAATATTCCGCAAACGGATAAGCCACATATTCTTGCACGACTCGCAGACCATGGTCTAAACTGTCTGCCAACTTTAAACATTTTTGGCAATATGACGAACAAAAAATGTCAGTACATTCTGACGTTTTTCTCTGGTGTTACTAGCAGCTAGACAAACTCGAAGCTTCCTCGGTAATGCAGGCAAAATAACCGTCTGCTTGTCTCATTTTTTTCGTGTTGCTCGTGGCCTTTCTTTTTTAAAAACATTGGAACACGATAAAATTTGACTTTTTTTATTTTCTTCTAAAATATTTGCAGTCTAGAATCAACTTGACACAACTATGGCGGCTGATTTGTGTCATGCGCAAAAAATAAACACTTTTCTTAGGGCGCCTCTGAACTATAAGGGAGATAAACAGCAAACTTATTTTGTCGTAGTTTTACTACATACATCCCTTTATATTTGACAAAAATCAATACATGTATTTATAAGTTTGAAGTTTTTAAATCTGTTACGGAAAGTATAGAGCCTGAATTACACTATATGACTGTTTTAGTTCTTTATAAACATGTTTTAATTTAATTTCAATAAGATAGTATAAAACATGTGGGCATGTTAGGTAATAACCGTAGACAGTGTCCTTAATACATGAATAGAGAAGTATTAAACTTAACGTATAAAATCTACAGTGTATAGTCGGTAATACAAACAGCAAATATTATAATTTACACCAGGAATACTAGTAATGGTAATCTGTCCAAAAAAAAACAACACCAAAGTTTCCGCATATGGTGTTCCGTTTGGACAATTGTGATTTTTTATTTAGTCGGTACCCACAATGCACGATGGTACGTTGGTAAAAATGCGATGGTACGATGGTGAAAACACGATAGTACGATGATGAAAACGCGATGGTACGATCGTGATTTTGTAAGTAAATATTTACAAATTTATAAGTGGTTGACCATTCATATATTACTTAAATAAAAGAAGGTAATTGTCGATATGCCTGTCACTTTAACGTTTGATGATGCTATGTTTAGGTCAATGTATTTAAGTGGAATTGGAAAAAATTATCTTATATAAATTTACTTTAAGATTAACTTTCTTATGTTTATTGATTCGTTTTCGATAAGTAAATGTTTATTAACTTTTCAAGTGAATGTCTGTAAACTAACGTATAAAAAGACAACGACTTTTGGGAGAAGTGATTAATATATATTAACATAAGCGTAATTATAATAGTAAATCAAATATATATTCTGAATCTCAATAATCAATGTCAACACAATTTATCAATTTATTATTTAACGCAGCTCCACAAACGATTACACAACAAAGTGAGTGTTCCAATATACCGATGCGGCAACATTCCAAATTAACTCATGAAATGACTTATTAAGGGCCGATGTTTTTATAAACAACAACAACAAAAAAAAAAAACAGATTAACATGTAATCCTGATAATTATATCCATAATTGCAATGAATGTTTGTTTATTTTATAGATCATCTTCATTTACTTTTAATGATAAATTTAGAAATAGTTTAATTGACAAAAGAGGTGCAGTTTATTTTTTCTGGCATGTCAGTTACTTTCAACAAGTGTTTTTAAGAAATGATTGATTGTCGGGGCTATTTTTGTTTCCTGTACATTGCTTAAAAATGACAAGAGAGAAATATTTTATTTTCGGTTTCATATCCGTGTCATTGTGGTCTCTGGTATTGCCTGGTGTATGGTATTTGTTTTGTAATAGATACTCTGTGCTTTACGACTGAGAAAGTTTCATAAGATGTTAACATACCAGGGTACTATACATAAACATAAATCGGTATCATAGAAGTATTGGGAATGATTCAATATTGATCTTCTAAACCAGCCAATCAAGCAGTGTATATTTATTGTTTTGATAGTATCAACGACCAATCATGATATATAAGGTACAATGACCTTAGTAACAAAGTAGCCACGTGATCAGTTGCGTGTGATATTTTAACCCCGCTTTTAAAAGTTTTAAAATAACAATACAACGTCAGTTATATAGACTTGTTCATATGTACAAGATGTGTTATAAATTGTGTATATCATGATAATGGTTTATAATGTACATTTTTGCATAGAAAACATAATTTTCAAGACTGTTTATATGTGATTCCTTTTGGATATTTCTAAAGTAGGACAACAGTAATTGTAAAAACAGGTACGTGCTTTTTTCTCACCTTTCTATTTTAAAGATAACAGAAAAATCTACTGTCGTACGTTTAGAGTCATATTTGTTTTCTTCATAATATTTATTTTGTCAATACTTATGATGTTTGGATGATGTTTAAGGATTTTGGGTTGTAGAGGGGAACAGGGGTATAGTGTGAGTCATTGCCACGCGAAGTTCATATGTGCCTTTAAAAACATAAAACTGACAAAGTAATTGAAATGATCTTATTGTTTTTTAGCTTCGGAAATAAGACTCGATCGGTTATTCTCTATCGGGATATCTTTAGTTTTCATTTATTTACACACCTCATTTATTGACAGGTCTTTATTTTTCGGTTAGAGCTGATTAAACAAACGAAGATCCGTTACGAGGTCTCTCTTTTAATCGTGTACAGGTCTAGTCCTGTCAGATAGACCGGATCATGTAAAACACGTGCAAAGATAGGTCTGCCTTCGTGCAGACTTAAAATCATTAATGTAATCAGAAATTAAAAATGAAATTGATTTTCTGAACATTTCATTAGAAAACATAAAATAAATTAATCTTAAAGGCCCATTATGTCTCATAAATGCTTTTATTTTTATGCCTCAAAATCTTTTTATGCCCCCTTCAAAGATTATTGCTTTGTAGTCTCAATATTTCGACTGCAAGACCGACCGATTTTATGATCTGATTTTTCAAAGGGCGACCATCGTCTATATAATAAAAAGCCATAAAGCGCACAATTTGCTGGGCTAATATATGTCTGTCGGTCGGTTCGTCGGTCCGTAGACCAAATGGTCTCCGATCAATAACTATAGCACGATCAATAACCAAAGCACGCTTAGGCCTAGAACTTCAAACTTCAAATTTGGCATGATGATTGTACGTGACCAGCAGTTTACCCCTATTAATATTGGGTCAAGGGGTCAAACGCAAAGTCACATTGACCTCGGTAGGTAAAAACGGTTTCCAATCAATAAATGAAGAAGGCTCAGACCTAGGAGCTTCAAACTTAGGATGATGATTGTACGTGATCAGTAGATGACCCTTATTGACATTGGGATTAAAGGGTCAAAAGCTAAGGTCAATGCCTAAAGAACGATTCAGCATAGGAACTTCAAACTTGGTATGATGATTGTTCATCTCTAGTAGATGAACTCTAATGATTTTGGTGTCCAGGGGTCAAAGTTCAAGGTCACATTGACCTTTTAGGTAAAGACGGTTTCCGATCAATAACTAAAGAACGCTTAGGCTTAGGAATTTCAAACTTGGTATGATGTTTGTTCATGACTAGTAGATGACACCTATTGATTTTGGGGTTAAGTGGTCAAAGGTCAAAGTCATATTGACCTGGTAGGTATAAACGGTTTCCGACCAATAACTCATCTTCCTTGGTTGATGTTTTTTATTAAACTAAAGATGCTTTTGGTATATACATTTCAAGGTCTTATGTAATAATTATAACGAATTGGCTGCCATAAAGGAGGCCAACATGATTCTTTAAATTTATTCATATATTATTTGATGATAACTTTTTTCATAAAATTGCTGCACACAACTTTTAAAGTCACAAATACATAGAGACTATTCATGACCAGTAAAAACCGCTATTGAATTTTTGGTCACTAGGTCAAGTCAGTCATAACAACATGACCACATAACTAATTGGCTGACAATAGGGGGCATACATGTTTCACAAACATATCTTGTTTAAGTTTGATGTATCTTTACAAAATTAAAAGTTAATCATTTGCAACATCCTCTGTTCTTCATCTGTTGCTATTTGACAATATGTACAATTATAGGTAATTAGTATTTTGTATGGCAGTCAAAATACTATTTTGTTTACAATTGCTTCTTTTATAACTAATCTTTTCACTTTTATCCTATTTACTTCAGGTAACAATGATTTGACATCCTCTAAAACTATTATTTAAGCATAATTTAAATTATGTTCGCCTTTGAAAAGAAGTAAAACAAATTGTTTCTGAGGCTTTAAAACAATTATTCAAACGTCCCTTTATTACATATTTCAATAAAGATTAAAGACAGTCTAGCAAAGTTAAGACGCTGTTTAGATTTATTCATTCACGTCATTAAAAAAAATTATCAATAATAAATTAAGTTTGAAAAATTTGACGAAAACAACTACAAATCTTTGCAAACTTATAATGACATTTTAAACCATAGAATCAATAAAAAGTAAACACTGTACATAAAAACTGTGCGTTAAATATAACAAAGTTGTTATCTTTCTTAACAAACAATAACGTCTAGACTCTCATAATTGTTTTTATATGTAAAGTTTGGAAATTTATACTATTTAAAAGAAAAATATTGTGAAGGTAGCAAAGAAAGTAATTTACGCACTGCAAACTATGGTGGCCATTTGCGGCCATTTCTAACCCGCTGGGGAATGTATTAACCTCGATTAATTATTACATTTGTCGGAAACAGCAAGTAATATTTTGACTCCAGTGGCCGGTAGCGTCCATGGTTTGACTCTAGTCATCCAGATAAAAAGTCGAGGAACAGAAAGAAATCAGCCACATTGTTTTGCAAGTGTTGTAGAAATTCTACAAAAGAGCTGAGGGGAAAAGTTATTGGCCGAAACTTCTTGTTCCCCAACAACGGTCTTCTAAAATATCGCGACGTGTAATGGGAATTTTCAGACGCTACTTTTTTACAAGAGACCATCCGGCAGTAAAAGTCGATTTACCTCTGACACATTTTCAACATAAAGGTCCCCAAACTATGATACCAACTAGTGTCTGTTTCAATGTTGATAGTCAACATTATCGAATTTAGTAAAGTTCTATGTATCTCTATTGAAAGCAGTCACTTTAACATTGTATGTTAATGAATGAAAGTGTCTGTCTGTTTAAAATATTATGATAAGTGCACACAAAGTATGTTGTCCTATAGGCCAAGTGAATATTTTATATTTTATATATAGTTCTATATTTTCAACAAGAACATACATTATTTTTAATTGTATTTAGTGTTGGGACCTTTCTGTTGTAAATATGTCTAGAGTTACATCGTATACATGTACATGTGCAGTGCGTTAACTGGAGTGCATGTATTAGTTACCCGCACTCAAGAGCATGCCCATTGACTTGGTCATTTTGTCTGGGGTTTACATATTACGACAAAGAAAGGGAAAGCTCGTTCATTGTAACTTTTTTTCTGGGGTTTCATATTGTGACATCATGGAACGTGTTTTTATTTTTGACTATGATACAAAAGAGAAAGAACATCAAAACACCCGGCAATCTGATCTAAACTCCGGGACTACGCCCCCTCCTACAAATCAGATAGCCTCGTGATTCGATGCTCTTTTTATTTCTTAGATCATTTTATTATTAAACGTTTTTATTAATTTTTCTTGAAGTTTAAACTTCATCGTCGTAAATGTCAAATATTGTTACTCGTATTTTCTTCAAAAGTGCCTTCTCACAAACGTGAAGAGGACATTTTGCTAGGAAGAACAAGAATTTATCCTCGGCCTCGCCTCTGGCAATGTCTTGTTTATCTAGCAAACTGTCTTCGTCTGTAGGAGAAAATAAAAGGCCAAGGATGACCCGTGAACATTAAAGCCACAGTGTGAACAAAATATATAAATATTTTATAAAATGATTAAATGATGAAATATTAACACTGCTACAATATTCTTTTTGTTATAATTTTATGTTTTATGTGCATTGTCTATAAATTGTTTTACTTTCTGAGGTTTGGCTTTATATCAAATTTAAATTGGTCTACTTTAATTTTGGAAGAACTTAGTTAAAATCAATCATGGCTGACAAAGCCGAATCATGTAACTTATATTCAATAACTCAAAACAATTAAACTAGATTAACCACCCCTTCTGATCTTTCCAATATGCATGAAACAATATATGACCAATAATGGCCTGTAAACAATACAATATACAAAGGTGAGCTGTAAACAATATACATTGTATACTTCTATTCTGCCAACGGTATGTACGAGATATTATAAAAATGGTATTATAATGGGAGACATATTGAAGTTGTAAACGATTTTAATTATCTAGGGGTTGTTTTTAATTATACAGGCTCTTTTGTTTTAAATACACAGTGCTTAGTAGGGAAAGGTTTAAAAGCTATGAGCATTTTATTGAATAAGATAAACAAATATCATTCAAATACTCCTGTTTCACTACAATTATTCGATGCCTTTGTTGGCTCAATACTTAATTATGCATGCCCGATTTGGGGTTTTACTAAATCTAAAGATATAGAAAGGGTACACCTTAAGTTTTGCAAATCAATATTAGGAGTAAAACAATGTGCTAGTAATAATGTATGGCGAATTAGGTAGATACCCCTTACATATCAACAGATACGTACAAATCATTAAATTTTGGCTTAAGCTTGTAAATACGGATAATATTATACTGAAAGAAATTTATAGATATACAGTAAGCAATAGTTTGACTGGTGTAAATAATTGGGCTCAAAATGTAAAATCCATATTAAATGAATTTGGCTTTTCTTATGTGTGGGACAACCCGTTAAATATCAAAAGCAGTTTCTTTTTATCTGAATTTAAGCAAAGAGTTATTGATTGTTTTAGGCAAAAATGGCATTCAGACATAGAAAACAATATCGTACTAAACACTTTGTATAGTTATATCAAAAAAGACTTTTGTTTTGAACCTTATTTAAGAAATATTTATTGCAAAGGTATACGTATGAATATTTGTAGAATTAGAATTTCTGCTCATAACTTAAGGATTGAAACCGGAAGATACGGACGTAATAGAATACAAAGAAATGAACGATTATGTCAGTTATGTAACTTACAAGAAATTAAAGATGAATATCATTTTATTTTAGTTTGTCCATGTTATCAAGATATTCGAAGAAGATTTATCAAGCGTTATTACTATATTAGACCTTCTATGTATAAATTAGTAGATTTACTACAATCAGATAATAAAGCTATACTTGTAAATTTAGGAAAATATATAGATGTAGCCAATAAAAAGAGACAAGAATTGTTACTACCAGTTGTTAATTCATAACACATTTTGTAATGTTAATTGGTTCAACTTATTGTCCTTATTATAATACTAAATTTTTGACGCTGTTATCTTTCACGTCTTTTTGTTTTTGGTGTTTTTCTTCTTACTGGAACTTTTTTTATCTCTATAAATGATAATGATGTTGTGATGTTCTTTGTTCCTTTATTTGCAGCTGTCGGTTCTCCGTTTGAAAACAAATTTTCTAGAATGTCATCAGTTAAAACTTTTTTTTCTTCTTATTTTTTTCATTTTTGCGTTTGTCATGTGACCACAGAATTATTATATTTGTTATAATTGTATGTAACGAGATACTGTAAATGCATAAGTTACCGAAATAAACTATTTCTTGTTCTTATTATATAGAATGAATAATTTATATCTTCAATAGTTTAATGTAAAGGTAGTCATAACATTCGCATTAGCACAGTTGGTTAAGTGAACCTTACTGTTACAATTGTTTTCCTCCTTTATTTTTGCAGCATATTTTAATAGAACTGGTTAAGTGCTTGCAAAAAAAATAGACACGTATAAAACACTGCTTATTTTTAATTTTCTTTTATGGATCTTGATTTGAATCCGGTTGACTTTTTATATTAAAAAATAAAATAACTTATTAACAAAGAATGTTTAAAAACAGACAAAACAACTAAAACTGTCATAGCTTCAATAATGTTTCAAATATAGATAAGAAAAAAAAATCATGGACCTTCGCGGTCTCGGTCGTACCACAAGTAGGACATGTACAAACCTCTTCAATTACGATATAACGCTAAGTATAATTATTTAATACGAGTATCAAATTAAAATCAAACCCGTGTTACCGCGTTTATCCATCGATCTTACCCAAAATATATCGATCTTTCTATTATTTGACAGGTTTATAAATTCACACAATATACCTTAAAGAAAATACTTTTGATATTATGTTTAGAAATTTACTTTTTAAGCATTGACGTTAGTGCATTAACTCTTTGTTATTTGTGCCAAATATAACTTCATCGTTTTTATTAAAGTGCGTTTCTACCTTGTTAATTGATCGCTCCCTATACAGAAGTAAATAAATTTATTTCTCAATTTATTTTCTCAAGTTTTTAAACTGTTTTGCGTAGATAACTTTTTTCTATTGTTTAGCTAAATAAGTTTACTAAGTTAGTTTATGCAGAACTTATTTTAGTCAGATTGAGTAGGAAGCTATTAACCTTTAACTCGAATCCGCTCTTGAACCATAAGCGTGTAAAGTTTCTTACTGAAGGAAACAATGGCTTGACCCTGACGGGGTTTGAACCCGCAAGGATCACTAGTCCGACGGGCCGACTGCCATGCCGTTTTTATTTAACGGGCAGCTGTGATTATACCATGTGGTGTATTATACAATACGATTTCCCTTTTCCACTATTTTATCATAGGAAACAAACTAATTTATCATTTATTCACTTATTCTGCTCTGTTTGTATTCTCAATATATACGATAAGTATCTTATTACTGAAAATTATGTTCAGCGTTTTATTTTAAGAATAAATGGTATTAAAATACATTTTAACTGAAAATTATGAATTTATTCTCGTGAAATATTTCACTTTAAACAGCGGCGTTGATATTCAATGCTTTCAATTGTTTGCATATTTAGATCTTACTGACCTATTCGTCAAGGCGCTTTGGGTATGAATACACTTTATTATTGATCTATTCGTCACGGTGCTTTGGGTACGAATACACTTTATTATTGATTTTAAGGACAAATTTAAACGACTTCACATTGCAATGGATATTATTTTGTTCAACCAATAATACGATAATATGTGCAGCTAAAACTATCTCGTACATTTAGCAAATTGTGTTTTAATTATTTGAATAGGAAAAGAGATTAACAACTTGCCCCTTACTTTTTCGGTAAATGAAAATTATATTAATGTAAAAAAAATATTAAGTATATACATAGCACGAGTTGTTATTTCCGAGTTTTAATGTGAAACGCGTTCTAAATAACATTTCTAGGACGTCTTTGATATAAATTCTTAATGTTGCCATAGTTTTAAAGTTTTGTCGTGCAAACACCTGATGTCCACTTCCAAGTGAGAGAAATAAAACTATTTAATAATGTCATACAAATGAATATGTTGAGATGTCACATATTTCAGTTCATATATGTCATCACATCACCAATTTATAATAAAATCATCCTATCTAAAAAAGTCATATCTACGAAGTCAAATATCTCTTTTGCAAAACTTATCTTAAATGAAAGAAAGTACTGCAATTTTTAGACAACGAGTCATTACGTCTAGAATAGTCAATACATCGCAAAAATCCTTCAAGCTATTCGAAGTTAAGCTACAAATTAATGACATATAATTTGTAACATTTTTAGATAATTCAGCAGGAGGGGTGATTTGAAAATGTTGTCACTGCGTTTATAACGTATTTGGCAGGGGCATATGTTCAACCAAATCAAATCTTCTTATGGTGAAATGCCTGCACCTTACAACCAATTTCTGGAATATCCCTGTTACTGGTATAATCGGGGTTTCGTTTTATCGAGACATGCTTAAAACCGTAAAATTGGCACTTTGGAATCCAGAAACGTGTCTTATTTGTAGCGCTGATATATACCAAGTCAAGATTTAGACAAAAAAATGTAAAAATAATGGGTGATAGTATTATCAGTGAATCAAACCAAATGTGCTAAAATTCCAACTTTAATCTTTCTTGGTAATGCAGGCGAAAGAACCGTCTGCTTGTCTCATTTTTTGGTGTTGCTCGTGGCATTTCTTTTTGAAAGTATTGGTTGCGTTCATTGAACGCCGCCTTTCCTTGTTGATCTTGTTTATCATATTTTTTGGAACAAGCTGAAATTTTATTCTGTGAAATGCCAAAATTTTTTGAAATTTAGAATCTATAAAGACTCTAAACTTTGGTGACACTTTTGTTAGTGACCCGTCTTGCTTTCTCGTCTACGGTAAGTGTCTTCCCTGTTGCCTCTAGTTTTATTTCTTTAATTTTGCCCCACCCTCTCCCCAAATCTCCTATCCCCTTCCCCTGTGTCCTTTTACTTAGTGGGCCTATTGGTCAATAATTTATTTGTTTTCTTTGATTTCCTTGTCGGTAACTATTATTTCTTCTCATGTATCATTTTAGTGATTAGATTGTCCATGCTCTGTCTAGCGCCATGTCCTGTTTTTGTTTGGGGTCCTCCTGGGCTCCTTGCCACTGGTTCTTGTTGCTGGGTCGTGTGGGTGTTGCGTTCATTGAACGCCGCTTTTCTTTTTTGATAATGCTTATTTATGAATAACTTTTTTATGTACGTTAAGTACATTTTTCAAGTGAAGGTTTGTAAACTTACATATACAGACAACGAAACGACTTGTCACAGGGTGAGAAAAATGTGCCGCCTGACCGGGACTCGAACCCGGGACCTTCGGAATACCGTGGCGTTCCGCGGCTCTACCGGCTGAGCTATCCGGCCGCTTACACATATTCTCCCCTTAATAATGAGCAGTTCTGAACCGTGACATACTCCCCTGCTTTATTGAAATTCGTCCTCGAATTTCACAGAGTTACAGAGCAATGTAAATTAAACTCTGAGCATATTCATTCACGGCCCCACGTTGGGCGCCAAATGTCACAGGGTGAGAAAAATGTGCCGCCTGACCGGGACTCGAACCCGGGACCTTCGAAATACCGTTCCGCGGCTCTACCGGCTGAGCTATCCGGCCGCTTACACATCTTCTCCCCTTAATAGTGAACAGTTCTGAACCGTGACAGACTTTTAAGAGACGTGATTTATATACTAGAATATAAGCGTAATCATAACAGTAAATCAAATATATATTCTGAATCTCAATAATATTTTTTAAGTCAATGTCAACACAATTTATCAATATCAGTAGTTTGTAAGGTGCAAATTTAGAGTTTATTTAACCATATTATTGCTTGCAGCTAATACAAACGATTACACAACCCAGTGAGATTTTCAATATGCCGGCGCGGCAACAATATGTTATCTAATTAAGTGCCGATGTTTTTATAAACAAAAATGGTTTATAGTTATAAAAGTTATTGCAATGAATATATTTTTATTTTATAAATCATCTTGATTTAATTTTACTGATAAATTGAGAAATGGGTAGACAGAAGAGGTACCGTTTCTTCTGGCATGTCAATAAGTTTATTCAAGTGATTTTAAGATTTGGTTGATTATCGGAGCTAAATTTGTTTCTTTGTTCAATTATTTAAAAGGTCAAGGGATAAATATTTCATTTGCGTCGTTGTGGTATCTGGAATAATAACAAGTATTTGTTTTGTAAAAGATTCTCTGTGCTTTACGACCGAGCGAGTTTCAATAGACATACCAAGGTTGTTTATCTTACAAAACTAAAACTACCGTTAATACATTTACATACATATGTATTGTTACCAATTATAATTAAGGCAATCTTGAAGTATTGTGAATGATACATTATAGATATTGATCTTCTGCGCCAGACAATTAAGCAGTGTATATTTATTGTTGACCAATCATGTCATATAAGATATAATTAACCTAGCAACAGTGGCCACATGATCAGTTGCGTGTAATACTTTAACAACGTTTTTTTTTAAGTTTAAATTTACAATACAAAGTAAGTTAAATTGTTCATATGTACAAAATGTGCTATACATGTAAAATGTGTACATCATGAAAAAAGGTATATAACGCATTTTCACATTTTTCTATCTTTAACCTATAGACACGTCTTAGAAGATAATAAAAACCTACCAAAACATAAAACTGACAAAAGTATTCGATATATTCCTTTATAGCGTCCTTATTGACCATTTTAGCGTACGCTTTTCTTGACTAGTGAATCGAGTTTAACTTAAACTTTAAATATGATTAGAGTTTTATCAAAGAGCAGGCGTGGTGGTTGTTATATACTTCATTCAAAACGAGCGAATTGGTTGCAAAGCTTGACAAAATGGCTAAAGAGGTCATGAAAATTTATAATACCCGCATCTAGTTTGTATGTTTTTAAATTATTTCTTGGAGCTAACTAATGAAAAGGGTTATGACATCTAATAACAAGAATTACAACTTTTTTTTTTAAACTTGACAGCTAGACAACAAAAGCTCAAATAACTGGTTGACTAGTTGTCCAGAATTTGGCACCTCAAAAAATATGATAGACCACTAAAAACTGCTGGTTTACTCAAAATAATAAGTTATTTTACATATTAAATACATCTAACATGGAACTCAAACATAAATCCGAGTGTGTCGTAAAAATGCCTTAATGAAAAGCATATTTAATTTTTAATTTCTTTTTTTCATTATTATGGTAGTTCATAAGTCAAAACAATTTATGGTGATTGCCTTCTTGAGCTTCTTTTTTACATACAATGATGGAGGGCATGTGCTTCGATGGACATACGATATTGCTGTATTTTTAAATAATTTCAAGATTTTTTGCCAGTTGTTTGTATTTGTTGTAAAAAAGGTTCTGTTATACATCAAATGCGCGTCTTCAGATATAAAGCACTTTTACTACTAACCTAGCAGCTGGGCCTCTTTATGGTCTCAGGGCAAGACCTCACTATCAGATTCTTAACTACATACGAGGGTGCACCAATAAATTCATGAACTTTCAAAAGATTTAATTCAAGTACCGAAAATGATTACTCCTTCTCAAAGTAACGTCTCATGCACGATTTGCACTTGTTCCAGCTCTCGACCTATAACGCGAATACGTGTTGTAGCCCTTCACGTGAAATCTTCCGCAGCTGTTTGTCCACGGCACACCTCAGTTCCTCTCTTGACTCAAATTTCGTACCCAAAGACTGTTTTTGTGCACCCACTAAATGGGGGGGGGATTTAGTTTTACTCTTGTCCGTCCGTCCGTCCATCCGTCCCTTTATTTGTCGCACGAAGTTCAAAGAGTAATTGACATAGAGTCATGAAACCTTACAGGAATGTTGATCAGCATGTGTAGTTGTGCAACTGGGTATTTTTAGGTAGATATATTTAGTATTTTTAAAGTTATCGCCCTTGAATTAGTAAAAATGTCCAATTTTTAACTTGTTTCACACGTTACTAAAAAGTATTTGACCTATAGTCATAAAACCTTACAGGAATGTTGGTCAGCATGTGTACTTATGCACCTGGGTATTTTCGTGTGGATATATTTAGTATTTTTAGAGTTGTTGCCCTTGAATTAGTAACTTTTTACAATATTCAATTTATGTTACAAGTAACTCAAAAATATTTGACCTGTAGGCCTGAAAATTTACAAGAATGTTGGTCAGCATGTGTACTTATGCACCTTGGGGTTTTCTTGTGGATTTATTCAGTATTTGTAGTATTTGCCTTTACTTCATAAGAGATTTTTAGTTTTTAGCCTGGGCACATGTAGCCAAACAAAATTAACCGAGAGACATAAGATTGACAAATCGGTGGAGTGTGGGGCCACTCGTGTCCTATGGACACATTTCTAGTTTAAAATTGGAAACAGCCAGAAGTCACACACTGCTATGTTCGGCGTTGAGTTGTTCTAGTGTTTCCATGACAGTGTGTCTTGAATGACTCGGAGCGTTGTCGTGATGTAATATGAATCCAAATCTAAGTAGATGTGAGCGCTTTCTCCTTATTGTCCTTATTGCCGCCATGAGACCCTTTCAAAGTAATGTTGCATAATAGTTCCCAGTGACTGTCGTTTTCGGAGAAACAAAGTGGTTTAGCACTACAGTGTATGTATCACAGAATATAATGGTCATAACCTTCCCGGCTGACTTGGAAATTATCGCTTTTGTAGGGGAAGGCGAGGAAGGATGCTTCCGGACGGAACTCTGACGTTTGCTTTCTGATTCAAAAAAGTACATCCACACTTACTCGTCTATCTCGGAGTATGTACTCCTGAATGGCAGTCACTGTTTCTTCATCTGTAACAGTCAGTCACTGCTCTACCTGCACGAATGTCGTCTTCAGGTGCCTCTCTACCGTTTTAAACCGCTTTATGACACCTTGTGACAGAGCAGCCTCTCCGTAAACTGTTTGCAAATTTTCATGAATATCGGAAAAGGACTGTCCGAGTTTTGTGTAATATTTTATAACGATGCGCTGTTCGTTTACGCTGTGTTACTCCATGTTCGAACGGACGCCCGTAACGTGAAGTCATTTACGGTTTATGGCGTCATAAGTGATGAAGTCAAAGTATTATACAAAGTACGATATAATTTTCGCAGCATTTAAAGTTTCATTTTAAACGGAGCAGTAATTTTGACGCTACTGAATTGATTAACAAATTTATTGATGCACTGTCGTATATTTATTTTGTCTAATACATACAATTTAAAAGAGAAATGGACCTAAAAAGAAAATAAGGCATCACAAATACATTACAGACAATATCACTGTACTTATAATTGAAATTAAACAAATCAATTTGAATCAGAATCTACTTATTTAAATATGACTTATTGCTCTCATAATTTTTTACAAACATAAGAAAAACTACTTGTAACTGTATAGCATCTTTCACTTAGTAAAAATACATTTCACTATAAACTACTATTTACATACATATACATTGTATAACTAACATAATGAATATAAAACTTCATTATATACACTGTCTTCATTACCAATCATTTCAAAAAATCTAAAACAAATCAAGAATCAGTTCAAGACTTTAAAAACTCATGATACATGTTCCATAGATGACCAGCTGTAAATAAAAAAGAATAAATACCTTAGTACAGTTCTCTTTTTTGTCGCGTGCTTAACTTAATCAATGTGAGAATCAAAATATAACAAAATCGTCAATATTAACCTTTACACCCACATGTTTCTTTCGAGAACTGTAACTCATTTACAGTGACAGTGACTATAATGAAAGTTCTTCAAAAGGGAATATCATATCTCGGTATTATTATTAACAGCAGTGTGCTCGACAGTGTGTTCTCAGTGCTTGATAATAAAATCTCGGTGAGTGATAGTTCAAGAGCTTGTTAAATGTAGAATTTCAAAAAGGGTCATAGTTCTCTAAAATTCCACATTAAAGAAATGTGCATTGGATAGTGCCCTCCCATTTAGCTCTTTAATAAGTGTGAAGTTTCAATTAATTCTCTATACTCCAACTTGCACGCACACACATAACAAAAAAAGTAACGCCGACAAGTACAATTGTTCCCTATTCCTAAAATAATCGAGCTAAATTTCTCGTCAATCTTAACAGGCGATATTTTAATGGACCAAATATGACACCAAAGAAACGGATGGAACTTGATTGCGCAACTCACGAGTCGGTTTAGGTTATTGAAAAAAGAACAAAATAAATTGTAGGGCCATTCCCAGGTGATATATGAAATGATTGTTTTTTCGACGAAACTAACAGTTATTCGTTAGAAGATGCTGTTCAAAATTCTATATTTTATTATATAACGTCTGACAATTCAGACAAAACATCAACAACGTTGCTACCCCCACCACCACAAAACTCAATGACCATTGCATTAAAGGCACATTATGCCTAAGAAACACAGAATTCATTTTGTTCCTTCTTAAGAATTGGCAGACTTAAGTATTATAACGTTTAAACAATTGTTTGAGAGCATGCGAGATGGTTATCAACTGAAAGAAAAAGTACAGAATGTGAAATTATTTGTCATGGAAGTAGCAACATATAAACAAAGTTACATCATATTCTGACCTCATACAAAATAATAAATCAGTATAACTGTTCTATCTGCCAAAAGGCAACATAGGCAATAGATGGTTCAGAGAATTGGCCAATCAGTAACATTTTATAAATTAATACATGATATCAAAAATAATAATCTTTTGAGAAGTAAAAATGAATGCACTTTTGGGACACTTCAGTTCTGTTCGTATATTTTACGAGAATTACTATCATAGAGTATATATCTAATGTTTTGAAAATTCAAACTAGCTTTATGTATTTCTCGTCACATCCACATTACCATAGTGGGTTAAGTGATTATCTAATATATAAGAGGTCTGAGGTTCGATCTCTACTTTTGACATTGTGTTTAGACATGTTCTTTCTTTCTTTTCTGAAGTATAACAATTTTCTCTGCAATACATTTGAACTGTATGACTGTAAATTGTATATATACGATTGTATGTTGCGTTAAATGTCTCGTCAACTATATGTGCTATATACTGTAGATTGAAGCGTAAACCCAACGAATCACATATTTATTTATCAATTCATCGTCACTTGCCTGATGGTTTGCTATGCATTGCTTTGATATGCTGTGCTATACTGTGCTATATGCTGTGAAAAAGACTTATATAACAATTGACAGTCCCCTGGTTACCTACCAAAGATGAAAAATAAATACTTCTAGTAACAAAATGATTGGAAATATGAGGTTTTATTTCTCTAAGCATACTAGGCAAGCATACAAGTAAATAAATATAGATATTTGATTTTCAAATTGAATACACTGGCATGATTAAAATGTCAATCATATCAAATTACAAAGATATTATCACATTTATAAAAATGTTTTCATTCAGACTGACCTTGTTCGAAAATGCTATAATGGCAAGTGAGGAACTGGATAAAGATCTGTTTAAGAATTGGGTACGAGGCTCAAAAGGACTGGAATACTTACAGGAAGGTCTTCAAGAATTTGTTGGAAAAAAAGTACTGCAATGTCGTGATAATACCCTTCAAAAGATAATATCAACATTATCATCTGGATCACCACAACAGTGCAACCAGTGTACAGAAAATAATCTTTCTCCAGAACATTTTAACTCTACGAAGGCATGCAACAAAAACACATGTAGCCAAAAGACCTCAAACAACTGTTTTGGAAGCAGACCAGTCGGACGTAGGAAATGTCCTGATGGCATTTGTAGTAAATTCTACGACGCAATTATAGATGAGCATGTATTTAAAGACCCCTTATGGAAGAACACAGACCCAAGAACGTGGTGTTCGGATCCTCATGGGTGGAGTTATGCAAAATGTTTCCAAACAACTATAGGTCCAGGGACATCAGCTAAAGATACAGATGCTGCTAGTTTGCTGAGCATTATTATAAGCAACAAGTCAATACAAAACTTTGTGGCCAGTTCTAGTTCGTTTTATACGGTAAGTACAGGAAACGGTCAATGATTCATAAATTATTTTAATATTCATTAAAATTCTTAATAATTATAAACAGCAAGTCGACTCAAAACTTTGTCTCATATTACTAGTTTGTTTCATATGGTAAGTACATATAACGGTTAATGATTTATAAATGATTTTTAAATTCATAAATATACTAAATTAATTACTGAATAGATCTAGACTTACTTTTAAAAAATATAATTTTGCCATTTTATTTTAAAGATAACCTTGATCGAAATGTAAATGTTTAAATATGAACTCGAACTGCAGACTTTCCTAAGTAAGGATTGAACGTATAAAAAGCATTAAAACCAAGTATTCCCTTACATTGAGCAGAAAAAAATAATGTTCTTTATGATTATACATAAGAATTAAAAGTAAAAAGTAGTGGGAATTATGTGTTATGATTCCTTCTTCTTCACAAATGTATGTATTATAAAAATTATTTCAGGCGCGAGACATCCGAAATGAAATCTTACATAGCTCAAAGCTTGAAATCGACGAAACAACTGTGTGTTCCTTTTTGGATGCGTTCATTGTTGTTCTTCAAGATCCAAAGTGTCTGATTAATGACGAGGCGTCAAAGAATGCAGTTCATAAACTAACACAGGTAATCACTTATATATTACAATATGAATCTGACTTATTAATGTAATATATGAGTATCTGCTTTGATTTCAAGTGTTCTTTGACCTTTTTAAAAGTTGACATCCCGCTGTCTTAAAGCTTATTTTGTATATTAATTTTAATTTTAAATGAGGACTGAATATAGCTTTTTATTTAGAATACGACTAGTAAATGATTGCTCTTTTGCTCCGTGTGGTCATGGTAAAGGGCACTGTTACTAAAAACAGAAAACAAAATGTTTCTGAATAATAACTATTAATGAGATATTGTAATAAAAAACTAATTGTATAGCTAGCACTTTGTGTATTTATAAGATACTATGGACTATCGAAGTTGAATTATATGAAGAAGCATATATTTTTGTACCATTCATCCTTCCGTCCGCCCCGCTGTCCTCCATAACGTTGTCATTTATGGATGGTGTTAAAATAGTGTTGTATAAATGTGTAGCATATCGGAACAATGTGTCATGTATAACATATGGATCCGAAACTTAAAGGTCAATGTCACACCCAAATTAAAGGAAATATTACATAGAATGCAATAAATAAGTTCCTTTTGCCATTCAGTGAATCAACGTGATGCAATACAGAATAGGTATTTAAGCATTAAAGAAATTAGAGAATATATGAACACCCGAAAAGATTATTGACTGGTGATGTTTACTCAATTTACGGTTGTAAATTTAATAAAAATCTTTTTTCTTGTTATTTTTTTTTCACTGAACGGTTGTCTGAAATATCTCTATTGCATTTCTTATCACCAAACTGATAAATATAAATATACATGTTTCACGCGATAATGCAAAACTCCTTAGAAATCATTTAAATAGATGTCGAGTAATATTACCCATGAATGGGTGCAAAACAGTTTTACACCATTAAGCTTTTATTTTCCCTCTCTTCAATCTGAAGAATAGATTGCGTGACGTCTAATTTATGCATACACACAAAAGTTAAATCTTAATATATTTAGAAACAATTCTTTATAACGTGTATATTATATTGTCCAAACAAATTGTCAAAGAAGCGTATTTTCTCTTGCTTACACATCACATTCCATAACATAAGCTAGCAACCCTTCTAATAAATACATTTTAAATTTCATTATTCTTTTGAACGCATCCAAAGCATACTTGTTCAATATAAATGATGTGAATGTAATAAATAAATTTTGCTTTCTGTTTTAAGCTTCACGAATAATAGGCGAAATTCCTTGTCTACCATAGACGGAAATGCCTACAATGTTATTAGAGCTTTTTGATAAAATGTGATGCATGCAATAAATTAAAGATTTTAAATGAGAATTTTGTAAAGGTCTATGTTAAACCTTTTACACCATGACCATATTGTGAAAAATGGCCGTTTTCATTGAAAGCCTCCTTATACAAGGTCAAACTGCTATGAAACTATGAAAAATGTTTCAATACTGATGAAACTTGGCAAAAATGTTGACTAGACCATAGCCTCTGTAACAGCATGATCAGTCGTAAATTTCCTGTTACCATGACAACGGCGGGACGTCTCACAATTGCCCAAAATCGTTTTTTTGATTTTTTCCATCAAAACTTATTTCAAAGTGCTGTAACTTCTCAATGAATTGAGATAGAGTAAAAAAGGGGGCAAAAAGCCGTCAAAACACGTATATATAAGGGACAAGGTTAGATTTCCCAATTCGAGCAGAAAGTAAGAAAAAAAAATAATGTTAAGCACTTGCTGAAGTTACCTCATGTCTCTGTTCTCTAAATACTTTAGTCAAGACCACCATCATCACTGCTCACAGCGTGCGGATACCACAGTAACCTTTGTTTGTTTTCAAAACTGTAAACAACAACATCACCTACGCCACCAACACAACCACTAAGACCACCATCATCACTGCTCACAGCGTGCGGATACCACAGTAACCTTTGTTTGTTTTCAAAACTGTAAACAACAACATCACCTACGCCACCAACACAACCACTAAGACCACCATCATCACTGCTCACAGCGTGCAGATACCACAGTAACCTTTGTTTGTTTTCAAAACTGTAAACAACAACATCACCTACGCCACCAACACAACCACTAAGACCACCATCATCACTGCTGTCAATCAGTAACCTTTGTTTGTTTTCAAAACTGTAAACAACAAATCTATCAACAACAACATCACCTACGCCACCAACCCAACCAATCAGAGCACTCATCATCACAGCTCACAGTATGCTAATACCACAGTAACCTTTGTTTGTTTTCAAAACTGTGAACAACAACATCACCTACGCAACCAACACAACCACTAAGACCAATTTCATCACTGCTCACAGCGTGCGGATACCACAGTAACCTTTGATTGTTTCCAAAACTGTAAACAACAACATCACCTACGCCACCAACACAACCACTAATACCACGATCATCACTGCTCACAGCATGCTGATACCACAGATTCCAAATAATGCTCAAAAAACAAGACAGTTTAAATTGCATGCTGTGTTTCAACATTTTTTGAAATAAAAAAAATATTACCTCGATGTTTCATGGACTACTCGAAATCGATGGAGATAAAGGCATTTAAATATTTTAACAGAATTACTATAATGTGGTTTCACATATTAAAATTCAGTGGTGTAGATGTAGGGCGCCACTTCTTAGTCTGAGTTCCAGGGGCGCATTTTTGTTTCGCCTTCTACAAAATGGCGGAAACAAATAGTGATAACTTCTCCATCGTCTGTCAATCCCTCCGTCCTTCCATCACAAAACTCTTCCGAACTACTTCTCAAAATCTTAAATATGAATTAACTATTCTAGTTTGGCAATCCTTTAATGATATTTTAAGTTTTTCCGGACTACTTTTCTATTACCAGGACAATGTATGAAAATTTACAGAATTGCTTGTTTGCTCAAGTACTTGCGTATATTAAACGGGATTTCCTGTTGAATGATTTTTGCTGAGTTATGGCCTTTAAATAAAAAAAAACGACTATTTCCCCTTTTTCGTTATGGCACTGACAAACAAGTGGAATTATGCTCCTTTTCAGCTCGACTATACGAAGTATATGGAGAGCTGTCCTACTCGCCCCGGCGTCGGCGTCGGCGTCCGCGTCCAGATTTCAGATTAAAGTTTTGGTGCAGTAAAATATGTTTCACTATAACTTTGTCATTTCTTTAGGTATCAACTTCAAACTTCAAATATATGTTCCTTATCATCAACCACATCTTATGTGACACCAATATTTTCAGATTTATCTCCCCTTGAATTTTCCTTTAAAAATACTTTTTTTTACTGTAACTTCTTTATTTCTTAAGGGATCACCCTCATACTTCAAATATATGTACCTTATCATCATCCCTATCTTATGTGACTAGGTTCATACCTCTAGCACCAATATTTTTAAGATTTATCTCCCCTTGAATTAGAATTTTCCTTAAAAAATAATATTTTTAATGTTACTTCTTTATTTCTTAAGGGATCACCCTCATACTTCAAATATATGTACCTTATCATCATCCCCATCTTATGTGACAAGGTTCGTAACTCTAGCACAAATAATTTCATATTTATCTCCCCTTGAACTTAGAATTTTCCTTAACAAAATATTATTTTTACTGTAACTTATTTATTTCTAAAGGGATCAACTTCATACTTCAAATATATGTACCTTATCATCATCCATATCTTATGTGACAAGATTCATAACTCTAGCACCATTATTGCAAGAATTATCTCCCCATAAACACAGATTTTTTTTACTAGAAAAATGTTATTTTTTACTATAACTTTTTTAGTTTTGAAGGTATCTACTTCCAACTTCAAATACTTATTCCTTATCATCAATTACATTTTATGTGACAATGTTCATAACTCTTGAAGCAATTTTCACAGATTTATCTCTCTTTGAACTTAGGATTTTCTTTAAGAAATATTATAACTTCTTTACTTTTTAAGGTATCTCCTTCAAACTTCAAATATATATTTCTTATCATAACACACATGTTTTGTGACAAGGTTCAAAACTCTAGCGTGACTATTTCTAGAATTTTGTCCCTTGATCTTGGAATTTATGTTAACAAATGTTATTTTTTTACTATAATTTAATACATATTAATACATAATTTAGTTTTCTTTCATAGTTTTGTCCTCCTTACTTCGTCCAGTATTTTATAAGTCGAGTTTGGCTGTCTCCAGTGACAGCTCTTGTTTACTTATGTTTGTACTTCTTTTGTCAATTTTTTGACAATTGAATCGTGAATCGCATCAAACTCGGAATAATTTTATGCAGCCCGCCCTTTCGAAGAAAAGGGAGTTTATTGCTTTGCTTATGTTGGTATGTCAGTCTGTCTGTCGGTCTGTCCATCGGTAGACCACATGGTTATCTTGGAAACTAGTTATCACTAGTCTTCATATTACACATACTGATTGGTCATAACGAGTAGATGCGTCTTAATTATTTTGGGGTCACTTTTTCAAAGGTCAAGGTCACAAAGGCCTTTAATGTCAGAATGGTTTCCGCTCATTATCTTGAAAAGTATTGATAAAAAAATCGTAGTAAGTTACTTATTGATTAGAAATATGTAGAAGATGATCCTTTTTGATATTGGGGTTACTAGTTATAAGGTCAAGGTCACAGGGGACATAAATGTCGGAATGGTTTCCGCTTATTATCTTAAAAACATTTTTCACAAAGTAGATATAATTTACATATTGATAAGTTATATGAAGAAGATGACCCCTATTGTTTTTGGGTCACTAGTTCAAAGGTCAGTGTCACAGGGGCCTTAAATGTCAGAATGGTTACTTTTAATTATTTTAAAAACTTTGTATAACAAAGTAATCATATATAACATATTGTTTGGAAATAACTAGTAGATTACCCCTATTGATATTGGGTGTCACTAGGTAAAAGGTCAAGGTCACTTATTGGGTGTCACCAGGTCAAAGGTCAAGGTCACATGGGCCTTAAATGTCAGAATGGTTTCTGCTCATTATTTTGAAAACTATTTATGACTCAGTCTTCATATTTCACATAGTGATAAGCCGTATGTAGCAGACCTCTATTGATTATGGGGTTTTAAGGTCAAGGTCATATAGGCCTTAAATGTCAGAATGGTTTCCGCTTGTTATCTTGAAAACTTTTTGTCACTTGGTCTTCTTATTTCACATATTGATTGACTGAAACTAGAAGATGACCCCTATTGATTTTTGGTCTTTTCGTCACATGCCAAGGTCAAATGGACCCTTAATGTATAATTGTTAACATTTATTATCTTCATAAATACTTGTTATTAAGTCTTTGTGCTTCACATTTTAATTCATCATCACTAGTAGATGACCACTATTTATTTTGAGGTCACTAGGTCAAAGATCAAGGTCACAATTACCTTGAATGTTTTAGTCGATTCCACTTATTTCTTGACACCAATTAGTTATAAAATCTGCATCAAGTGTGATTCATCTGAAGCATTAATCACAACAAAATTACGTGAAAATTGCAGACTCGGTTTGATTGAGTCTGTACTTGAGGGATAATGAAATGTGCAACATCCTCAAGTCCCCTAGCACCGGCTTGTGCGGTACTCAATTTTGAACACTTAAAAGTGTTGGAATAAATGATCCCGAAAGACCAGGAATATATGACAACACTGAAGTGAAGTACGGGGCATTTTTACAGCTGCCACACAGCACAGCTGTTGTGAAGTATAAAAATCTTTTAGAAATAAGGATAATACAAAAATATAGTAAGAAAATAAGTCTTCATAATTCACATATTGATTGGTCATCACTAGTAGATGACCTTTTATGGCCTCCACCCCCGCCTTTGAAGAAGATAAATTGGTTTGCATATGTTGGTTAGTCGGTCTGTCTGTCTGTTGGTATACCACATGTTTCCCTTCATTATCTTTATCACAAGGTGTTCATATAAAACGTACCGATTGGTCATAACTAGAACATGACTAGTACATTGTTTTTTGGATCAGTAGGTCAATGTTACCTTTATTGTCTGTTCATTATGTTGACAACTATTTATCGCAAAGTCAAAAGTAGTAGATGACCCTTTTTTATTTTGGGGTTATTAGTTCAAAGGTCAAGGTCACAGGGGCTTTAAATATCAGAATGGTTTTCACTCATTTGTATTAAAAATAATTTATCCCTTTGTCTTTAAAAAGACTGGCCCATGGAGTTCAACCCTGACAAATGTGAAGTTCTCAGGATAACAAGACAAGAGGGCCATGATGGCCCTGAAGTCGTTCACCTGTACATAGGCCCCCGGAGCGGGACCAGTTTAAACCCAAGGGCTTTTATTTGAACAAACTTGGTAGACAACCATTAGAAGATGTTTCATGCTAAACATCTAAGGTCTAGCTTGTTGGGATTTTTAAAAGAAGATTTTTTAAAGTTTTTTCTTTACACATATACTTAAAATCAATGACACACCTGGGGCCGGGCCAGTTTTGACCCCAGGGCTTTTATTTGAACAATCTTTGTAGACACTTTCTAGAAAATGTTTCATGCTTAATATCTTAACTCTAGCTATTTGGGTTTTTTCAAAGAAGATTTTTAAGTTTTTGCTATACTCATATAAGGAAAATCAATGTCCCCCGGGGCGGGGCCAATTTTGACTCCAGAGCTTTTATTTGAACACACTTTGAAAACACTCACTAGAAGATGCTTTGTCCTTTATATCTAAACTCTAGCTATTTTAGTTTTTTCATTACATTTTTTAATTTTTAAACTCTAGCTATTTTTTTCCAAAGAAGTTTTTTCTATACACATATAAGGAAATTTTGAAAATCAATGACTCCCAGGGCCGCGCAAATTTTGACCCAAGGGCTTTTATTTGAACAAACATGGTAGACACCTATTAGAAGATGTTTCATGCTAAATATCTAAGCTCTAGCTCTTTTGGTTCTTAAAAAGAAGACTTTTAAAGTTTTTACTATATGTATATAGGGAAAATCAATGAACCCCTGGGGCAGGGCCAATTTTGACCCCAGGGCTTTTATTTGAACAAACTTGGTAGACATCCGTTAGAAGATGTTTCATGCTAAATATCTTAGCTCTAGATTTTTGGGTTCTTTAAAAGAAGATTTTTTAAGCTTTTACTATATTGTTTGTTTGTTTTGGATTTTACGTCACATCGACACAGTATAGGTCATATCGCGACGTTCCAGCTTTACTGGTGGAGGAAGACCTCAGGTGCCCTTCCGTGCATTATTTCAGGCACGAACGGGTACCTGAGTAGAACCACCGACGTTCCATAAGCTAGCTGGATAGCTTCCTCACATGAAAGAATCCAAAGTCCCTGTCGGGATTCGAACCCACAGAGGTGCTTTGAAGTCAACGACCTCAACCACTCGGCCACGGACGCCCCGTTTACTATATGCATGTAGGGAAAAATCAATGACCCCTTGGGGCGGGGCCAATTTTGACCCAAGGGCTTTTATTTGAAAAAACTTGGTAGACACTCACCAGAAGATGTTTCATGCCAAAAATCTAAGCTCTAGCTCTATGGGTTTTTTAGAAGAAGATATTTTAAGTTTTTTCTTTTGGTTGCCATGGCAACCAGAGTTCTGCATGGAATTAAATTCTTTGAACAATTTTCTAAGGTGACCACCAAAGGAACATTCCTGTGAAGTTTGGATGAAATTGGCTTAGTGATTTATGAGGAGATGTCTTTTAAAGTAAAAGTTTACGGACGACGGACGGACGGACGACGGACGCGGGACGAAAAGCGATCACAAAAGCTCACCCTGTCACGAAGTGACAGATGAGCTAAAAAAGAAACCCTGTAATATTTCCTTATACCATCCATAACATCCAACTAAACTCAACTCAAGAAGCGAAATACTTAGGAGTCACTATTAGTCAAGACCTTTCATGGACAAAACATATAAACAACATTACATCTAAAGCAAATAACTCCCTCAGATTTATTAGAAGAAATGTTAAAACCCCAAATAAAAAGATAAAGGAAACTGCATATAAGACCTATGTTAGACCTCAGGTTGAATATTGCTCCATAGTTTGGCATCCTTGGCAGAAATACTTAATTTATAAGATAGAGCAAGTACAAAGATCAGCTGCTAGATAAATTTTTAATGATTATGACTATACAAGTAGTGTCTCAAAAATGATAAATGATCTAAATTGGCAAACCCTTGAACAGCGTCGAAACATCAGTGATGTAACCTACTTGTATAAAATCCAAAACAATATTGTTTTTGTTGACCACCAACACCTTACTCAAACAAGAAATCTGAACTACCTGATACCCTACTCAAGGACACAATATCATCAAAATTATTTCTTTCCTAGGAGCATACGTCTTTGGAATAGCCTTCCTCTAACTGTTCAGTCTAGCCCAGTTTAAACATCTTTACTGAAAGGCTTGACCCATTCTATAAATTCTAAATTGCACACTACGTCTTTTAAATTAATAGTCTTGTAGTACTTTTATTCTTTTAACTTTTCAATATGCATATAAATAATTTCTTTTATTAACAGTTCCCTGACAACGCGCCTTCTAGTCATAATCAGAATTGATTATAAAGCAGTGTAATGTAGATGTAGATGTAGAAATTTCACATATTGATTATTTACTATTGATTGTTTACAACTAGTTAATGAACCCTAATGAATTTGGGGTCTGTATGTCAAAGGTCAATGTCACAAAACCGTGTTTTTATTTAGTCTTCATATTTCACGTATTGAACAGGCATATTTAGTAGATGACCCCTACTGACTTTGAAGTCAATAGTTTCTAGATAAGGTTCATAGGGACCTTAAGTCTCGGAATGGTTTCCGCCCTTTATCTTGCACACTATCACTAAATCTATATTTCACATATTGATCGGTTATCACTTAAATAGGTCATTATTTTTATTTTTCCATAACTGAACACTTATATGTCTCCATATATGGTATGTTTGACTTTGAATTTCCCTGTAAAATTTTAATGACACTTAAGCATCTGCGATGACATCTTGCGATTCAGCTGTGTGTTTGTGTGCGTGCGTGCGTGCGTGTGCGTGAGTGAGTTCGTGCGCGTGTTATATAGTCAACTTAAAATCTTCGTGTATAAAACCACTAGTCCAATTTCATCCAAACTTGGCAGGATTGTTACTAGGAGGAAGTTGTGAAAAGAATTTGATTCTATGCAGAAATCTGGTTGCCATGGCAGCCAAAAGGAATGATAAGAATAAAAAAATTTAAAACTTCTGGTAAAGACCCACACTGCCTAGAGATAGATATTTTGCATAAGGAATTGTCTGGAAGATCTCTACCAAGATTGTTCAAATTATAGCCCTGGAGTTAAAATTTAAAACAAATCTTTATATTAAATATATAGTAAAATCTTTAAAAGTCTTTTTCTCTGAATTGACAAAGGCTAGAAGTTATATATTTGCCATGAAACATTGTGTAGTAGATCTCTACCAAGATTATTCAAATTATAGCCCTTGCGTCAAAATTGGCCTCGCCCTGGGGTCATTAATTTCTTATTATGTAAAAAAATTAAAAAGATATCTTGTCTGAATGTACAAGGTTTAGAGCTTAGATATTTAGTATATAATATCAATCATCTTTAGGATCTTTACCAAAGTTAGTGAAATTTTGCCCCCCCCCAGTGACAAAACAATGGCATGAAACACTTTGTAGTGTAACTCTATCAAGATTGTTCAAATTATGGCCCTTAGGTCAAAGTTGGCCTCGCCCCGGGGTTGATAGGTTTTCCTTATATGTATGTATAGTAAAATCCTATAAAAATCGTCTCCTCTGAATTGACAAAGGCCAGAGGTTTTATATTTGCCATGAAACATTGTGTAGTAGACCTCTACCAAATTATAGCCCTTGGGTCAAAATTGGCCCCAGCCCTGGGGGTCATTGATTTTTAATAATAGTTACATATAGTAAAAACTTGAAAAATCTACTTGTCTGAAGGTAAAAGGCTTACAGGTTTGAGTTTTGACATTTTGTATATAATATTATCCTCCAAAATTCCACTACCAAAGTTGTTCAAATTTGCCCCTATTGTCAAAATTGGCCAGCGCCGGGGTCACTGGTTTTCCTTATATATGTATAGAATATAAACTTAAAATATTTTCATCTTTCTATGGACAAAGGCTAAAGGTTAAATTGTTGTTATGAAACATTGTGTAGTGTACCTATATCAAGATTGTTAAAATAATAGCCTGACCCTTGTTAAAATAATAGCCTTGGGATCAAAGTTGGCCCCGCCACTTGGTCATTGATTTTCATTATGGACATTATAGTAAAAACGTAAACAATCTTTTGTTTAAAAGGAAACAACTTACATTGGAATGCCTGATACATGTTATGCATTTTTATGTAAAAATATTCAATAGCATAGAGTTATCCTAAAGGTCATGATTTTCAGAGATATTTATGAAATGATACAGGTCATGAACTCTAGCAAGACAGTTGTGAGCTTTGTAGGGATATTAAATAAAAAAAAATGAAAACATAACAAGGACTCCGTAAAACACGCCATGTTTATAATAATGATTATGTTTTTTAGAAATTGGTAATGCTTAATTGAAAAGATGATATTTAAGAAAAAATTACTGTACCTGCATTTTAAAGTTTAATACAGCTATGTTATACAGTCAATGCATATTTTTTTGTCAATAAAAAATTCTTTTATTTTTGAATCAAATATTGCACTATGCACATCAGCACATGTGTCTAATGATTTGACATGCTGAAATATGACCTTGACCTCCGAATTCACTCGACACTATTGCATTATGGTAAAGTTAAATTGTATAGTAACAAAAATAATCTACTTCTGTTATTTTATTGCGGTGGCATAAATTTTTTTCACAGATGAATTCTTGTTTTTGGTAGGGTTCAATTCTCAAAACATATGAATTCACTTTAAACGAAGGGTGCTTTTACCACGAAATTTGAAATGCATGTGTAGATGGAGATAATCCTGACAGCCTTTTTCTTAATTATTTCCCTCGTTTGATTTAGAATAGTTGCCTTTTTCTCAAACACAGTTTAATGTATCACTTTAAACTGAAAATATTTGTTGACTATCCGGGGCGGGTAAGTCTGTTAACAACGTGTGCAGAATATTGCCTCCTTTTTAAATTGTTTTAGTTTTACTATCCTCCGCTGGCAAAAGGTGTGTCATTTTGATTTACAAAAATATAGAAATCCTAAGCGATCATGTGGGGCATTGACCAAAGGGACCCGGCACAGTGTTTGGATAGTGTAAAAAAGTAATTCTAGAGAAAAAAAAACTAATTTATAGATAATATATAGTCTATATATTACATTACATATAAAGTATTTTTTTTTCTAGAATTACTTTTTTACACTATCCAAACACTGTGCCGGGTCCCTTTGGCATTGACAACTTAAATGCCAAACATGATACCATTTAGTTGTACAATGTTTATTTCCAAAGTACAATGTACATGCCGTAAAAATGCCGTAAACATATGGTTTTAGATAATAAAAACTCTTATTATAAAAATTTAATATAGTTCAAACATAGAGAACACCAACAATTACAAAACAGATGGTTTTCAAAACTTTATAAAGTTGTAATACTTATGGAAGCAACCATATTATTAGTAAGCTAACAATCGTGCAGTAACAAAACAAGACTAGTGGTAATTTCTTTGTCATTTTTAAAAATCCACTGTCTGTAAACAAGGCATTGTATAATTTTCTGGAGCTTAAATGATTATTTTTCAAACTATCAAAAGTATTTGCTCGTTAATTGTATTTTTTGGCTGGAAATGGTCGTTCGCGATCGGTGTCAACAAAAGTCAAATTTAAGAACCCTTATCTGGAAATACAGCATAACAAACAACGACAATAATATATTTCATGTAATTCCTATAGTAGAGTAAAGTGACATTGCCTTTAGTGATGAATTTTTATTTAAATGTTTCATCCATTTTTAAGTCGAAATCAGCTCGCTCGCTCAAGCGACGTGATAGTGCGATTCAACTGTAAAACTTACGACACATCAAACACAAATTTTTGTAAGCAAATTGTTGATAAGTATATTACACTCATATATGTCTTATACATTACAGTTAAAAAACAACACGATACACATAAGCCAGGAAGACACAGTATCACTTTTTGAGAACAGAAATAAGGCGTTATCTGAACTTGATGAAAGGACAGCTGAATCATTGCGTAAACTCGATGAAAAAGCATTGGCTGTACTGAATAAATTTAAAGAAGATGTTAATGAAGTGAAGGATGCCGCTTTAGCTGATGTTAAAAACGCTGTGCAAACACTTTCTGCAGAGAGAGGGGATGCCATATCTGATGCTCGGTCTGATATGAGCATTTTCCAAATAGTTCGTCGGATGTTCTGGAATGTGTTCATATACTTTATGGTTCGTTTTCAACACTTTATATTAAATTATATAACTTACCCAGTCAAGAGGCATGTCAAGGTGTAGAGATAGTTTCTATATACAATTTTTATTTTTGTCTTTTGTTTGCTGTGGTTGGGTTAAACATTGCACCAAACAGTAGAGGACATATAGCGATTTTCCAAAACGAACTCAAGTGCCCCTTTGTGCTTTATTTCAGGTACCAGCGTGATAGTTTCATCAAATGATTGAGTGGAATGTTCCCAGTGGGATTCGAACCTTAGTGATGAGGGGCAAGTAATTCGAAGCCAACGACCACGAACTTCCTTAATTGTTGTCTAAATTCATTTAAAAAAGTACACAAAATATCATAAGTTTTTATTGTCGTATATATTATGAAAAAGATAATGAAAGTTAACAACAGAAAGTCAAGCTCCGGGAGTAATACTTTGTAAATAAACACGGGAATTGGCTTTACTGGAGGTACAAGTGACCAGTTTTAGCGTTAATAATATATTTACCACTACAGCATTACAGGAGATACATTGATAGAATAGATCACAATTCTTTGATGCATAACATCAGTAATAAGGTCACAGTGGGTTGTGTTTTTGCTTGGAATTTTGCGTGACAAACAACTTTTAAAATAAAAAAGAATAGTCCTTTAAATATACTTATATCTTATTTTCCACTGTAATGATAATAATATAACGAAAATATTTATTTATTCTGTACGTTTCAATTTTATTTTTTAATTTGCGATTTTTTTCACAATGGCGAACTCGCCTTATTTTAGTGAGCGTACACAGCGCAAACTTTAAAACACACATAAAACTAAATTGAGAATAGCTTTACCACCCGCAAACATACGTGTGAAGAATATGTTAGTAGTCTCCATTTGTTCGTCCGTCCTTTTGTCCGTTCGTCCTTCCATTCCACATGTTTGTCCGAAGCGTAACGCACAACGCTTTTGAGAAATAAGATAAACATGAAACTTCATTAATCTCATTCAGGTGTGCAATGCATCCAAACGATAATTCTTATTTTGATGTTTTGAGTTATTGCCCTTTGTCATTTTCAATTTGTCAATTTGCATAACTCGGCAAGTATTCGAGATATTAACATGAACTTCATATGTAAATAGATCTCATTCAGGGGGATTGCAGTTTGCACGAATGATATTTTACTTTGCATAATGTTTGAGTATTTACCCTTTTTTACCCTTTGGTTTGTGTATGCGTTATCATTTTGTTACTTTTCATACTATATGTTGTCCGGAGCTTTCCTAGAAACGTATTTGAGAGCTTCATAGGTGTATAGATCTTTTTAAGAATGAGTTCATCTTATAACTCATTTCACTATAATCTCTGAGAAACCAGAAGGGCCATTTTGATTGTGCGTTTTGCTGGATTTTCACCGACCGTGACATGTGGAAAATGATATTGAAAATCACTAAGTTGACCAAAGCCGGGCCAAACACTTTTTCTGCAGACGATGAGCTAAACACTTTGATAATATTCGCAAAGAACTTCAGCTGTTTTCATAAATTTTACAGCATGTGCTTGCTATATAATCACGTGCATTTACCACCCTGTACATATATTGGACACTATCAAAACAACCGATACCATCCATTTTCAATGATAAAATACTTATTGCCTTACATTTTGAATGAAATAACGCTAATAACCGTCCTGAACATCATAATTTTATATCTCATTCTTTTTACAGGGGTGGTCAAGCCGAAAAAAGAAAGTTCAAGGTAAATTAATTCATCTTTTTATCATTTTCAATAATAACTTGATGTTTTCCTCTTAAGTTAAGAATGCTTTCTTTATTTTAAATCTACAATAGTGGTTATGAACATTACCTTCTATGCAAATTATAACTGCCAAAAAGTAAAATGTTTGATGTGACCTTACATTGTACACTGTAGAAACTGAGTGAAGTTTTAATAACAATTTGAGTGCAAAAACACACACTATCATTGAAAGAGACCAAGAAATATCTTGAACAAGAGCACCGCTAGGCGGAGCATTATATGCCCGAAAGTGTTTTTTTCAGTAAGGATGAAGCATTTGTAAGACATGGGAATTAGCTGTCATCCTATAAAATTTTACAGCTGATTAATATTTAAGTACTATATAATGACCTTAACTTTTGACCTTGTGACCCAAAAATCAATAGGGGTCGTCTATCCAATATGCACAATCATACTGATCATGGTGAAGTTTGAATATTGTGGGCCAAATGAAACTTAAGTCATGCTCTTGAAACTGTTTTTTGTTTTAAGTTTATTGTGAACATGACCTTTGACCTAGTGACCCCAAAATCAATAGGGGTCTTTTGCCCAATATGGACAATTATCCTATCAAGTTTGAATATTGTTGGCCAAACGGAACTTAAGTTATGCTTCGGAAACTGTTTCCGGTATTAAGGTAATAGTGACCTTGACCTAAGACCTTGTGGTCCCAAAATCAATAGGGTTCTCCTACCAAATATGGACAATCATTCTATGAAGTTTGAATATTGTGGGTCAAATGGAACTTAAGTTATGCTCCGGAAACTGTTTTCAATTTTTAGGTTATAGTGACCTTTGACCTTGTGACCCCAAAATCAATAGGGGTCTTCTACCCAATATGGACAATCAACCTATGAAGTTTGAACATTGTTGGTCAAATGGAACTTAAGTTATGCTCTGGAAACCAATTTCAGTTTATGGGCAATAGTTACCTTTACCTATTGACCTTTTAACTCCAAAATCAAAAGGAGTCTTCTACCCAATATGGACAATCATCCTATGAAGTTTGAACATTGTGAGCCAAATGAAACTTAAGTAATGCTCCGGAAACTGTTTTCAGTGTCAATGTAATGGTGACCTTGACCTTTGACCTTGTGACCCCAAATCAATAGGGGTCTTCTAGCCAATATGGACAATCATCTTATGAAGTTTTAACATTGTGGGTCAAATGGAAACCATTATCAGTGCTAGGGCAAAAGTGACCTTGACCTTTGACCTTTTGACCCAAAAATCAATTGGGACCTTGTAGTCAATATCGACAATCATCCTATGAAGTTTGAACATTGTTGGTCAAATGGAACTTAAGTAATGCTCCGGAAACTGTTTTCAGTATCAAGGTATCAGTGACCTTGACCTTTGAGCTAGTGACCCAAAAATCAATTGGGGTCTTCTACCTAATATGGACAATCATCCTATGAAGTTTGAAGATTGTGGGTCAAATGGAACTCAAGTTATGCTCCAGAAACTGTTTTCAGTATCATGGTAATAGTGACCTTGACCTTTTAACTTGTGACCCCAAAAATCAATAGGGGTCTTCTACTAAATATGGACAATCATCCTTTGAAGTTTGAGCATTGTGGGTCAAATGGAACTTAAGTTCTGCTCCGGAAACCATTTTCAGTGCTAGGGCAATAGTGACCTTGATCTTTGACCTTTTGACCCCAAAATCAATAGGGGTCTCCTACCCAATATGGACAATCATTCTATGAGGTTTGAATAGTGTGGGTCAAATGGAACTTAAGTTATGCTCCAGAAACTGTTTTCAATTTTTAGGTAATAGTGACCTTGACCTTTGACCTTGTGACCCCTAAATCAATAGGGGTCTTCTACCCAATATGGACAATCATCCTATGAAGTTTAAACATTGTTGGTCAAATTGAACTTAAGTTATGCTCTTGAAACCATTTTCAGTTTAAGGGCAATAGTTACCTTGACCTTTGACCTTTTAACCCCAAAATCAAAAGGGGTCTTCTACTCAAAATGAACAATCATCCTTTGAAGTTTGAACATTGTGAGCCAAACGAAACTTAAGTTATGCTCCGAAAACTGTTTTCAGTATAAAGGTAATAGTGACCTTTGACCTTGTGACCCAAAATCAATAGGGGTCTTCTAGCCAATATGGACAATCATCCTATGAAGTTTGAACATTGTGGGTGAAATTGAACTTAAGGTATGATTCGGAAACCATTATCAGTGCTAGGGCAATAGTGACCTTGACCTTTGACCTTTTGACCCCAAAATTTATTGGGACTTTGTAGTCAATATCGACAATCATCCTATGAAGTTTGAACATTGTTGGTCAAATGGAACTTAAGTAATGCTCCGGAAACTGTTTTCAGTATCAAGGTATCAGTGACCTTGACCTTTGAGCTAGTGACCCAAAAATCAATTGGGGTCTTCTACCTAATATGGACAATCATCCTATGAAGTTTGAACATTGTGGGTCAAATGGAACTCAAGTTATGCTCCAGAAACTGTTTTCAGTATCATGGTAATAGTGACCTTGACCTTTTAACTTGTGACCCCAAAAATCAATAGGGGTCTTCTACTAAATATGGACAATCATCCTTTGAAGTTTGAGCATTGTGGGTCAAATGGAACTTAAGTTCTGCTCCGGAAACCATTTTCAGTGCTAGGGCAATAGTGACCTTGATCTTTGACCTTTTGACCCCAAAATCAATAGGGGTCTCCTACCCAATATGGACAATCATTCTATGAGGTTTGAATAGTGTGGGTCAAATGGAACTTAAGTTATGCTCCAGAAACTGTTTTTTTCAATTTTTAGGTAATAGTGACCTTGACCTTTGACCTTGTGACCCCTAAATCAATAGGGGTCTTCTACCCAATATGGACAATCATCCTATGAAGTTTAAACATTGTTGGTCAAATTGAACTTAAGTTATGCTCTTTGAAAACCATTTTCAGTTTAAGGGCAATTTAGTTACCTTGACCTCTTGACCTTTTAACCCCCAAATCAAAAGGGGTCTTCTACTCAAAATGAACAATCATCCTTTGAAGTTTGAACATGTGAGTTCAAACGAAACTTAAGTTATGCTCCGAAAACTGTTTTCAGTTATAAAGGTAATAGTGACCTTGACCTTTGACCTTTGTGACCCAAAATCAATAGGGGGTCTTCTAGCCAATATGGACAATCATCCTTATGAAGTTTGAACATTGTGCGGTGAAATTGAACTTAAGGTATGATTCGGAAACCATTATCAGTGCTAGGGCAATAGTGACCTTGACCTTTGACCTTTTGACCCCAAAATTTATTGGGGCCTTCTAGTGAATATCGACAATCATCCTATGAAGTTTGAACATTGTGGGTCAAATGGAACTTAAGTTATGCTCCGGAAACTGTTTTCAGTATCAAGGTATCAGTGACCTTGACCTTTGACCTAGTAACCCATAAATCAATTGGGGTCTTCTACAAAATATGGACAATCATCCTATGAAGTTTGAACATTGTGGGTCAAATGGAACTACAGTTATGCTCCAGAAACTGTTTTCAGTTTCAAGGTAATAGTGACCTTGACCTTTGACCTTTCGACCCCAAAATCAATAGGGGTCTTCTACTCAATATGGACAATCATCCTATGAAGTTTAAACATTGTGGGCCAAATGGAACTTAAATTATGCTTCGAAAACCAAATTGCTAACGAACGGACGTACGTACGTACGGTCGGACGGACAGACAGACAGACGGACGACAGGGGGTATAACATAAAAAATGATAATCGGTCTTAACAAAGTTCATGCATCATAGATTTAGAATATTGTCAAAAGCATTGTACTGCTGTATTAATTTAATAGAATACTAAGATAAAATAATTAAAAGTTATAAACATAAATTATTGTTTTAAACATCCACCAGAGAAAAAACAAATATATATAATTCAAATGTAAAATATCATACTCTATTATGAAAAATTAAGATTAAAAAGCAGGTGCCTAGAAAAAAAAGAACAAAAAATTAAGTATTTTTATTTGATCTATAATTATTAGAATTAATCAATCAATAAAAAAGTAAGTGGGCGCCGTGTTTTTTTACTGAATTTAAGAGTGGTTTTCAGAAGTTAACCTGATAAACTTCTTTGGCCGGGTTGCACTGGTGCCAACCCAGGTTCTATAGTATGGTGAAGGACGGGCGATGGGCGGGCGGAAATTGTTTTGTAACAGTTTTCTATAGCGACTTAGTTAAATTTTCGACATTAATGGTTAATGGAAGGAAATTTTCATAACATTTTTCTCAGCAACTACTTATCACAGCTTCTTGATATTTGGCATACAACATTGACACGTGGTCCCATACCGTGTGATTCGATTTCAGGTCTGTTGCTCATCCACTTCCTGTTTATCACCTTAGTTAAATTTTCGAAATTTTTGTAACAGTTTTCTCAGCAACAACTTACCACAGCCTCTTGATATTTTGTGAATACAGCTTTGACAACTGTTCCCATACCGTCGGATTTTATTTCAGGTCTATCGCTCATCCACTTCCTGTTTATCATCTTAGTTAAATTTTCGACATTAATGGTTAATGGGAGGAAATTTTCGTAACATGTTTCTCAGCAACTACTTATCACATCTTCTTGATATTTGGCATACAGCATTGAGAGGTAATTCAATACCTTGATATTTTATTTCAGGTCTGTTGCTCATCCACTTCCTGTTTTGAAAATGAGGTTTTCAGAGCAAACATGATAAACTTTGAAACAATTACATTTGCATTTTTATACATTTACTTAATTCATTTATATTTTCTAAAGCGTCCATTGAAAGTTTATGAAGTAATCTTTCATGTAATATCCAAAATATTAAAGTTGATTAAAAAATAAAAATGTTAGAAGGAGCGCTGTGTTTCCTTTTGTTCATTGAAACATAGGGGAGCGGCGCCGCGTTTTATATCTGTCCAGAAGTTCGTAAATATTCAGTGAAAGAGGGGCAAGGCGTTATGCTTGACATCAAATCGTTTACTTAAAAATTTTGAATCTACATTAGTCATATTGAACATGCTCATTTGAAAAGGTTTTATTTGCACTTTTTGGCTCACCTGTCGTGGACGCAATAAAAGAAGGAAAAAAACGTCAAAAATCAAAGACCTAACCTAAAGAGGTAGAGATTAGATATGTAGCACAAAACATTTTTGAGTGGATGTCTATAAAGTTTGTTAAAAAGCACTGGGGCCAACAGTGGCCCTGCCCCAGGGGATCAATGATTTTCCTTATATGTATGTAGTAAAAACAAAAACAAGTTCTTTTATTACACTATAGAGGCTTTAGCTTTGATATTTTGTATGAAACATTCATTGTATGGAGGACCTCTACACAAATTGTTAAAATTATAACCTTTTTGTCATCAAAATTGACACCCCCTTGGGAAACATGGATTTTTCTGACTTCTTATAGAAACAAGTTGCTTCCCATAATATCCATTGACTAAAATAGCACTCCGGGAATTCCCATAGCAACTGTAAATTCCATAGCAACCGGTGACTTTCCATAGCAATCACTGACTACCATAGGAACTACTGATTTCCCATAGCTACTATTTACTTCCATAGCATACATTTACTTTCAATGGAGACCATAGATCTCTTTAACAACCAGTGACTTTCCATAGCAACTAGTGCCTTTCCATGGCAAACATTGATTTTACTAGTATTATTGCAACCTTCGACAATTCATAGCAACCATTTACTTCAATAACAACCACTTACTTGCCATAAAAATCATTGACTTCCATACCAGCCATTGACTTTACATAGCAACAATCGACTTCCTTAGCAACAAGTGACTTTTTATATCATCCAAATACTGCCATAGCAACTAGTGACATCCCATAGCAACCAGTGACTCTCATAGCAACCATTGACTTTTCATAGAATCAATACACTTCTAAAGCACTTAACAACTTTTCGTAGCATCCACTAACTTGCCATAGCAACATTTGACTTTCCATAGAAACCAGTGACCTATTTTGCAGCCAGCGGCTTTTAAAGTTACCACTGATTTTCCATAGCAACCACTGACTTTCATAGCAACCATAATTTTCCGTATCAATCGGTGACTTTCTGCAACAACCATTGACTTCCATAGCAAATAGTGACTTCAAATACCAATTAGTGATATTCATAGCATCCATTAAATTTACATAGCAACCATGAGGTTTTCATAGCAATCATTGACTTTCTACAGCAAACATTGACTTCAATAGCAACAGATTCTTTCCATAGCACCCATTGATTGCCTTAGCAAACAATGTCTCACATAGAAACCATTGACTTTCTATAGCAAATGATGACTCATAATATTTTCATAGAAAAAACTGTAAATAACACTAGAAACCACTGACTTCCATGGCATACGTATTACAGCTAGTGACTTCCAGAGCATACATACTTCCATAACAACGAGTGACTTAACTATTGAATTTCATAGCAGGCACTCTTGAAACCATATATAAACCATATATAAAAAAAACAAAAAAAAATGACTTCTTTAGTAACTATTGCTTTCCCTTTGCACTAGCAACCAGTAATGTTTTTACACATGCGCTATTTAAGATACAAATATCAACTTAAATTTGTGTTATCAGTTTAAGATTAAGATAATATATCTGCTTTCGTTTACAGTTTACAATATAACATATTATATATAACATAATGCATATGCCTAGTCATTAAATGTATAAATTTACATTCAGGTGAGCGACATAGGGCTGTCTATTAGCCCTCATATATATCCTCAATCAAACCGTGTTTGCAATGTTTAGTAATTTTGTTTGTGATTTATGCTCCTGAGGGATCACACTGTATTCAGATTTGTTTACGTTAAAAAAACTTCTATAAAAGATATTTTTTGCTTAAATTATTAAAACTTGCTACACTGTCTCTTTGCAATTTTTAAATCCTAATGTTTCAACTTCATATAAAGTAGATATGTTTTAAACTCTACTGTGCGCACTAAAGGAGGCAAATATATGAATATATAGTATGATTTAAAAACTGGCAGGGTTTTTTGTAAGAAATAGAATTGAGGCTGTAAGGAGTACGATATGCATTTTATATAGATATTTGGGACACTGAAAATGAAAACGAAGCTATATGGGGTAAAATGCAATTTGACATACTTATTTGAACTCTGGAAATGAAAATAAAAAATTGGCAATTTGTTGTAAGATATGCATTTGATAAGGATAATTTGGACTCTGGAAACAGACACGATAATAAATTGATAAAATTTTATCCGATAGTTGTTTAAACACACTAAAAGTTAACAAGATTCAAAATATTTTCAAGATTCGCAAAAACATTTTACAATGTCTATCCCCATGTTCGGCGGTTCAATAAACATAATGAGAAAAGTATGTACATACGAAAATGAGACAATTATAAATTAATTAGTAAATAGATTAATAAACCAAGCTTTTTTAGTCTCTTACCAAACATACAAAGCTTTTATCCCTCCAATTTCTATTCAAAGTACAAAAAAGAAACCCACTAGATAAGTGCATAGAACATAAATATGAGACATATACATACATAATATACAATCATTGTTAGAACTGTGAACAAGTGAAATCGTATGTATACGTGTGAAGTAAGTGAACATATTAATATATTACGCTTAGAAAAGACAGGGGCACTCATTTTGTCTTTAAGAGAAAAGAACATGTACATTAGAAACAGGAAGTTTAATACATGCACTCAAAAAGGGTTAATACATGCAAGCAAAAAACAAGACTAGTTAAGAAAGGATAAGTTTTGATAAGCAGATTATTCAGATAAGTGATACAATCATAAACCTTCTTATTTCTCAATATTTTTCGTCTCAATATTATTGTCGTTTTCAATTATGATGAATGAGTACGTTTTATAGCTGACTAAATTTAATTATTGTGTAAGACTTTTCGACAGCGATTGTCGACCGTGATTAATTATGTTTTCAATGGATATGAATAACTGTTTTTGTAAACAATTTATAGGTATATTTTGCAGATGTCGTGGTTGGTCTCCATAAGATGTGTCAGAGTTATTATTTCGAGAGTTTATTTACTTTAGGTTTATACAGAGTAATTTCAGTGTTATATCAAGCCTTCGGTTATATGTTAATAAACATTTATTTCAAGGCTATTGTAGATATAATAAATCTTTAAAAAATATCTTGTTATGAAGTTAAAGAAACAATGTCTCGAAATATATTGATTATCACTAGTGTTACAATTCTTCACCTGTAACCGGCCGTGATCCGCGTGGTAAACAACAAAGCACACCACCAGCGTTACCGTAATATTATTAATATTATTATTAAAGGTACATCATGCCTCAGAAATCCATATATTTTTAATTCTTAAGAAATGTCAAACATATGTTTAGAGCATGTTAGATGTTTTACAGCTGAACAAGCAATAATGTGTCGTAAAGGCAGAAAAGTGTAAATTAAGTAGAATTTGAATTCTATACAAAATACATATTCACTATAATAATAAGTAAATTACCAACAGAGCTTGAGATACAAAAGACATTTCATGCATGTAGCAGATGAGTATGTTTTTGAAACTGTAACAAGATGTCAAAAATAAAAATTTTGAGAAATAAACATGTTAGCACTGCTGACGAATAATGTGCCTTTAAAACAGAGGAACAATAAAGAATCAGATAATCGAAATATATACACGTCTGATATTTTTTACCGTGAGACAGAACCTGGTTATGCAAAAAAACACAGTTTTCATAACCTCAGATCCCCTTTCGAAAGTCCATGTTATTTTGTTGCGCCCATTGTTTTCTCATTTAGGGCACACGCATTCTCTACTTGGGGACCATACGCCGCTTTTCATGGAATGGCACTACTGTTTCACATTAATTTTGATGTCCATTATTATCGCTGTAAGAAAACATCTGCGGATGTTTCTATGTTTAAAAGTTCACCATTTTCGTGTTTAGATGTTGAATTCTGCTTAAGCCTGTGCTAGGGGCGTGGACGGTAACTTGCACTTTCCAGTACCGTCCATGAACAGACTCAATCAAACCGAGCCTGCAACATAGTCAATTTTGGCATGTTGGACTTTCTATATGGATTTTGTTTTTCTATTTTATATTGCAAATGTTTTCTTTGAAAAATTTCAATTTAAAGGGGGTTATAATTGGCATGATTAAAAGATGAAAACAATTTCACTTTTTCTCCTCTTCGGAGCCTGGTATTATCATGAGTCCATGGTGTCGTTTCAATCTGTAATATTCAATTTAATTATGTATTTCATTTTCAATAGCGAATAGATTAGTTTGATAGTTTGTCTTTTTGATTGGCTGCGACACACCACCAACATTGGTCCGAAAGCTAGCTGGTTAGCTTCCGTACATGAAATAATCCAAAGTCCCTGGCGGGATTTGAACTCGCAGCGGTTAGAGGCAAGTGGTTTGACATAAACGAATGCATTAGATAGCGAACAAAGTGACGTCATAAACAGTGTAACTTTTCTCAATATTAAGAATTCAAATCTCAAATCTAGATTCTATATCCTAAAATATGCTAAAAAAAGATAGAACAGTAGAATCTACATCAAGGGTTATACATGTATATGCACGACATTTCTCTAAACTCGAAACAAACCCCAGGCGCACAACTTTACATGCTGATCAACAGTCCTGTAATAAAGAAAGTTGACTCTATCTTAAGGACTTTCAGATTTACATATGAACTTAAGCACGTGCGCGTGCACGAACGAACATGCAAGGGCACCTCTAAATACCTCCCTTTCAGTCCTAGAAGGGATGCATAAAATTCTTCCCTTCTAACAATGTAATTAAAATAAACTGTTCTTTTTTTTTCATTTTTAGTTTCAAACTTTGAACAATTTCCTGTGGTTAAACTTGGCAGTGTATCTTTTCAAAAGATATTTCTTGTTTCTACGTCACGTGAACTATTTTTAGATTGAGATGTTTATTACAGTTAAGTCAGTGCAAGGGTTCCTTCGGTGCATTGTTTAGTAAAGACAGCAGCAGGCTGCTCAAAAAATTATTTATGATTTACAAAATTTTAAGATGCAGACTGAATTGATTAAAAAATCAAGTGAGGTGCTCTGCAAATACAGCAGTAGGTATTAAAAACATGTTTTGTTTGAGTTTAAGTTCAGTTAATTAGAGTATTTTGTGTTCGTCTGCTTCGTTAGTTAAAAATATACAGTTACTGTACTACAGTAGCAGACGAATACGGTTCTTTTTCCGTGTGTTCTATTTATCTTACTAAGTATACAGTACAGTACATGTTCATATTAGGGAGAACTTAAAAAAATTTTATTTAATTTTCAAAATGTAGATCTATTTAGATTAATGATATTTTGTCTTTTTCAGTGCATTTGAAACTGTGACACTACAAATCGCCAGTACAGTAGAGCTACAAAAAATATAAAAGCATTAAAAATTGTGTTCATATACTTTAATGACATTGTATAGTACTGTAGATCTATAGTTTACATTTATAAATTAATAATGCGAGAATTATTTCTATTTCAGAACTTAAAGATGAACTTATAACATGGTACAACCAGACCAATCAGAGTACAGTTTACCTTTCACCACTCACAGATGCTTTCCCTACCCCTCTTGCGGGGTTCTACATTATGCCAGAAATTGACATACAGACATATCTGCCAGGCGGTAGGAAAGAAACAACTAGAGTCAAGTCATTACAGGACCTGTTTACATCTGGTAGAAAAGTTCCCCATGAAATATATTTATCAGCTGTTGCTGGATTTGGGAAAACTGCATTTTCAAAATATCTCGCTATAACATGGTGCCAAGCTCATAAAAAGGATGAAAATTACAAGCATTTTAAAGAAGAAGAATTAAAGGCTTTATCTGGCTTTGATTTTTTATTTCTGGTGCTATTGAGAGATTCAGCTAAAGTCTGTGATGTTGACGACATGATTGAACAACAAGTCATACAATATCTTCCATGCTCATCTTCATTGCCAAAAGGATTATTAAAGGACATTCTACGTGATGAAAAATGTCTTGTGATATTAGATGGACTAGATGAATGGTTTCATCCTGAAAACGATTGTACAAGACTTCCTAAAAGTATTCCTCATCGATATGCACGTGAAAAGTGTGTAATCTTAACAACGACCCGGCCATGGAAGCTTGGAGGCTCAAACTTGAAGACAAGTCAAATGGACAAAACAGTAGAGCTAGTTAAACTGAATAAAAAGAATGCAAGGCAGTTTAAGCTTAATGCACTGAAAATGTTGAATGTAAACCTTCAATATGGTGAACTGAAAAATGAAGTGTGTAGATTTGAAGAAGAAATCAGTGACCATGACCTTGATGATATGGAATCCACGCCTCTCCTGTTACTCTATCTTATATGCTTATGGGTTGAAAAAATTCCAATAGGAAATTCTGCAGTAGAATTATATACAGGCATTATTCAGCTCCTTCTATCTAGAACAGAAAAATTACATGGAAAGTTTCATTCATCGTGTGAAATATCCCCTAGTAATGTTCCTGAATGTTTCAGAAAACATCAACATTTCTGTAGTTACTACATGTTTCTGGTAACCATTGGGAAACTAGCTTTTTATACATTGTTCAGTAAGAAAAAGGAGCACACATTAGTATTTGATGAAAATGTTGCAGAAAAATATCTAAACCAAGAAGATTTGAAATCAAGCTGTCTATCAGGAATATTATCAGAAAGTAAAGTGAAAACATTAATAAACGAAAGTTCTAAAATCTCATTTTCACATAAAACAGTGCAGGAATACTTTTCAGCAATATTTATAAGTTTTCAAAATACAAGTGAAGTTCAAAAAATCATCTTAAACTTTGAAGAGTGCAACTGTTTACAAAATATTCTAGATATGTCAAAAGTGTTTGGCTTTATTAGTTACATGAACCCTAAATTAATGTCTACAATATCAAGTGATTTGAAGCCTCTGATAAACAATGATGAAAAAACAAGCAAATACAGAACTTTGACAGGTTATGATTACATGTACATTAATCCATTACAAGACATACAAGACATGTACATTTCTTGTGCCAAAGAAAGCCAGGAAAACAAAGACCTCAAATTGTGTTTACAAGATTTCTTCATTAATGAAAAATGTCAACAAGAAAACTACTTCAAACAATTACAACATTTATGTCAACAAAATAAAGAAAATATAAAATCAATAATGATAGAAAATAAAGGTATTTGTAGTCTACAAGAAATTATCAGTTTGTTTACACTCTCTGACCTTCCACATATAGAGAAATTATACTATAAAGGTGAAATTGTAGAAGAGGAAATAATGAGCTTGTTATTGAACCCTTTAAAATGTTTAACTGTGATATCAAATAAATGGAAAAATCATCAATTTGTAGGAAAACGTTGTCGGCTGTCTGCAGAGATAAATGGACGACTGGTAAAATTACAACACCTGGAGTGTTTATATATAGAAAGTTTCACTATGACCCATGAGGTAATGGAGACATTGTTAAATTTCCTCACTAGTAAAAAATCAATGAAAGAAATAACATTGTACAATTTATACTGTAGTGATCACACGAATACTTCATGTAGGGGATTCAACCTTGACCTGTCTCAACATTCACAACTTAGACGTTTAGGATTGATCTGTATACCTATGTCACAATTAAACATGGATGTATCGTTGTTAGAGGAATGTACTGTAGGTAAATTATATAAACCTGGTGTTGTGTCATCTTATCTCAGTCAACTACCAGCAGCCAGTAAACTACAAACATTTAGGTGTAGTCATCTAAAATCTTCCAGTGACATAGAAACAATGTTACAAACATTATCATTGTTATATCATGTGAAATATGTTAGGTTGTTGGGAATCAATCTAGGTGAAAGATCATTAACACTGTCACCTCAAATGATCAATATTGAACGTGTTGGCTTGCGTTATATAACAATGTCTTGTTCAGTGTTACATGATCTCATTACTGTTATAAACAAACTACCACATACAGTGACAGTATATATGGCAGGTTGTGATATAAAACCAGAAACAGAATTTAAAAACTTTAAAACATTTATAAAACAATCAGACAATTTTGTGGTCACCTATGATGGCACCTTGAAGTCTGGAGTGTACAGGTTTGAGTTTAAAACAACAACAAGTACTGAGTAACCTTAAATGAACTTGGGAGAAACAATTTATAAATAGATTATGAGACAAGTGACAGGTGAAATAGACATCATTTTTTTATTTTTAATCAGAAATTTACTGCAGGACATAGATAAGGAAACATTTTAAAATGTGTACATTTAGTTAGACAACTTGGATTATCTTCTGAAAGTGTTAAGGATGGACTGATGTTTCTTTATATAAAAAGTAAGTTATTTATATTATTATTTTATATTTTCTGAATTTCAATAGATTTTTATTTTGAACTTGGCACATTTTAATGCAACACCATTTAGTTATATTTTAAAGTCTACTGTACAGGACTATAATATATTTTCATAATATTGAACGAAGTCATAGCTAGACTATGTATTTATTCTCCAGTTTGTTTGAATCACTGTCAATTTTGTCATGACGTCTTATAAAGGAGTAATGTTTTAATTAAGGTTGACCATTGCTAATGCATAATACCTCCACTTTCATGAGTAATCAAATAGGCTTTGAATTAGTTGTCAACTGCATTGAAATTGAGGGGCATGGGTTCAAACTCCAGAAGGATCAACCTTTCTTTTTTTTTTCTTTTTTTTTGTTAGCTCACCTTCACAAAGTGACATGGTGAGCTTTTGTGATCGCTTTTCATCAGGTGTCCATCCCTAAAATTAACTTTTATTGTACCCCCACTTTAGTGGCAGGCATAAATTTAGATTTACCCTTGTCCGTTCGTCCTTCCGTCCGTTAACTTGTGTCACACGTAACTCAAAAAGTATTTGACCTAGAGTCATGAAACTTTACAGGAATGTTGATCAGCATGTTTAATTGTGCACCTGGGTATTTTCGTATGGATATAATTATATTTATTATTTTTACAGTTATTGGCCTTGACTTAGTAAAAATTTGCAATTTTCAACTTGTGTTGCATGTAACTCAAAAAGTATTTGACCTAGAGTCATGAAACTTTACAGGAATGTTGATCAGCATGTGTAGTTGTGTACCTGAGTATTTTCGTGTGGTTTTATATAGCATTTTTAGAGTTATTGCCCTTGACATAGTAAAAATTTGCAATTTTCAACTTGTGTCGCATGTAACTCAAAAAGTATTTGACCTGGAGTCATGACACTTTACAGGAATGTTGATCAGCATGGGTAAGTTGTGCACCTGGGTATTTTCGTGTGGATATATTTAGTATTTTAAGAGTTATTGCCCTTGACTTAGTAAAATTTTACAATTTTCAACTTGTGTCTCGTGTAACTCAAAAAGTATTTGACCTAGAGTCATGAAACTTTACAGGAATGTTGATCAGCATGTTAAGTTGTGCACCTGGGTATTTTCGTGTGGATATTTTTAGTATTTTTAGAGTTATTGCCCTTGACTTAGTAAAATTTTGCAATTTTCAACTTGTGTCGCATGTAACTCAAAAAGTATTTGACCTAGAGTCATGAAACTTTACAGGAATGTTGATCAGCATGTGCAGTTGTGTACCTGAGTATTTTCGTGTGGTTTTATATAGCATTTTTACTAAATTAGAGTTATTGCCCTTGACATAGTAAAAATTTGCAATTTTCAACTTGTGTCGCATGTAACTCAAAAAGTATTTGACCTGGAGTCATGAAACTTTACAGGAATGTTGACCAGCATGGGTAAGTTGTGCACCTGCGTATATTTGTGTGAATATTTTTAGTATTTTTAGAGTTATTGCCCTTGACTTAGTAAAAATTTTACAATTTTCAACTTGTGTCTCGTGTAACTCAAAAAGTATTTGACCTAGAGTCATGAAACTTTACAGGAATGTTGATCAGCATGTTTAGATGTGTACCTGAGTATTTTCGTGTGGATATTTTTAGTGTTTTTAGAGTTATTGCCCTTGACTTAGTAAAATTTTGCAATTTTCAACTTGTGTCTCATGTAACTCAAAAAGTATTTGACCTAGAGTCATGAAACTTTACAGGAATGTTGATCAGCATATGTAGTTGTGCACTTTGGTATTTTTGTCTGGATTTATGTAGTGGTTTTAGAGTTATTTCCCTTGACTTAGTAAAATTGTGCAATTTTCAACTTGTGTCGCATGTAACTCAAAAGTAATTGGACCTAGATCCATGAATATTTTCAGGAATGTTGATCAGCATGTGTAGTTGTGCACCTGGGTATTTTCGTTTTGGATATTTTTAGTATTTTTAGAGTTATTGCCCTTGACTTAGTAAAATTTTGCAATTTTCAACTTGTGTCGCATGTAACTCAAAAAGTATTTGACCTAGAGTCATGAAACTTTACAGGAATGTTGATCAGCATATGTAGTTATGCACTTTGGTATTTTTGTCTGGATTTATGTAGTGGTTTTAGAGTAATTGCCCTTGACTTAGTAAAATTTTACAATTCTCAACTTGTGTCGCATGTAACTCAAAAAATATTTGACCTACAGTCATGAAACGTTACAGGGATGTTGATCAGCATGTATAGTTGTGCACCTGGGTATTTTTGTCTGAATTTATATAATATTATTAGAGTAATTGCCCTTGACTTAGTAAATGTTTTGCAATTTTCAGTTAAAATGTGTCTCATGTAACTCAAAAAGTATTGACATAGAGTCATGAAACTTTACAGGAATATTGCTCAGCTTGTGTAGTTGTGCACCTGGGTATTTTCAATTGGATTTATTTAGTATTTTTAGAGTTATTGCCCTTGAATTAGAATTTTTTTGCAATTTTCAACTTGCGTTGCATGTAACTCAAAAAGGTTTTGACATAGAGTCATTAAACCTTACGGGAAGGTTGCTCAGCATATTTAGTTTTGCACCTAGGGTTTCGCTTGTGGATTTATCCAGTATGTGTAGAGTTATTTCCATTGACTTAGTAAAAACCGTTTCGTTATGTTGTTATTTGTTCCTTGAGTGCTTGAGTTAGAATCAGCCAACTTTACAGGAATAATGACCAACATCACTAAATTACAGGAATAATGATTCATATCACTGTGAAGCTACATATATGCACCTGGGACTTTGCATGTGGATTTTTTTATGCTCCCCGAAAAATTTCGGGGGAGCATATAGTCGCCTTCTTGTCCTTCCATCTGTCCGTCTTTCATCCGTCCATCCCCTTTTCTTGTCCGGGGCATAACTTTGTAACAACAAGAGGTATCAACATGAAACTTTGTAGGTAGATACACCGTAGGGAACGTGTTACAGTATCGCGTTTTTCGGTTACAGTATAGAATTTTCAAGATGGAGGATTATTTGTTGGGTGGACAGGTAGGTGATTTTTATTCCGGTCCATACTACAAGTAGTTTAGTTTCTAAAAGATGTTTATGTGCTTTGCTTGTAAGGAATAGAATACGGTATCTAGTCATATATTTCTTCAGACTCTGCACCGCAGATTTATCGTTATATTGTCTAATAAATATGCAGATTTGACAGTTTGAAAATTTGAATCGAGAGACCAACGCATTTTTCTCCAATTTCGACATTATTTAAGCATGCCTAGATAAAGTAAATCTACAAAACGTAAGTCCTTTGTGTTTAGAAACGTTTATAAAAGTAAATGACCAGTTGAACCTATTTTCCTGTTGGTAAAATGCGTTTGAAAAAATAAACAATGTTACAGTATAGAGCGAGGTGATTTGTGCAAGGTTACAGCATAGACCTAGCGATTTTTATCCGATTTTGTTACAGTTTATACTCAGATTTCGGTTACAGTTTAGACCTCGATATTTTCTATATATCCTAGGTAAAATGTATGAATATTATATAGACTTTTTAATCTCTGTGAGCTTATTGGCCCGTTGGCTATTCTTTCGTCTGTCGTACACATGTGTGTTCAATCTCATCCGCTCAGTAACTACTTGACTAAATAGTAAATGTGATGAAATGTACATTACTTTCTACCAATTAGTTGTTCAAATGGTTTCGGTTGCAATCGGGGATACGAAAACCCAAAATATATAGATTTTAAAAAAAAGGCAATGTTTAAAGACCCTTATCGTCTCGAACCAAAAGCATTCAAATCAAATCATGATCATGGCGTCATTTCGAATGCTTCTTTGTTGAATTTACGATTATTTTGTCATTATGAAATTAAAACTCGTTTTTTCTTATTTCAGACATTCTGTATAGCAGTTTTCATGTTTCTGAAAAAGAATATAATATTGAAAGATATAGAGTATAAATTAAGGTCAGACAATTACAATATCTTCTCTAGTGTGCCAGATGGAGGTACATAAAAGTGGCAGAGTCGGGATAAGGCCGACCACTTCAAATTATCTTTCATTTACTGCTGTAGTTGAAATCCAATCATTACTTTGGATTCTTTGTATGTGAGGAATTTATCAAGCTAATTTACGGAAGGTCGGTGGTTCTAGTCAGGTGCCCGCTCGTGTCTGAAATAATTCACAAAGGGTATCTTGGGTCTTTCTTTACACTAAAGCAGGAATGTTTTCACATGACCTCAGTGTCGTTGAAATTTAAAATCCAAGAAAACCAAACGTAATAAACCCTTTTAAATACTTACAAAATACATTATGGTAGATGGAAATTCCAACTTAAAATAAAATTTAAGGTTGAAATATTGCTCACTTAAATACTGTTTAATCATTCATAGGGCATTGCTTGCTTCTTTTAACAGCTTATCTATGGTATGCAGGCTTCATAACCCCGATCCCTCTCAAAATTTCCTTTTATTTAGTTTCACTCATTGTATTCTCGTTTAGGGCACACAAAATTTTTAACCTGGGGGTAATATGCCGCTTTTCATAGAATGGCAATAACATGTCACATTGAAGGTTCCATGATAACCGCCATATGTACACATCCACAGATGTTAAAAAATCTAAAGTGTACCAGTTCCATGTTTTAATGTGAATTCTGCTGAAGGCGTGGACGGTAGCTTGCAGTTACCACTACCGTCCATGAACAGGTTTAATCAAACTGATCCTGCAACATTTTCATGTTTTCCGTGTTGGACTTCTGTTAAGGATTTTTTTCTCTATTTTATTACTAATAAGCATTATTATAATGTGTAATGAAATCAAGCAATAATCTTTCTTCTCTCAATACAATTCGATAATAGTTCCTGTTGTTGTCGTGAAAACAGTCCTTACTTAGGACATTACTTATTCTGCAAAAAGTCTCAATCTGAAACTTAAAGTAAGAAAAATAGCAAACTTTAACTTTTCTACTGAAGAAAAAAAGTAATACACCCTTTCAAGAATGTATTAAATGGAAAGGTATGAGTTAAATAATTATTTCAAAAAAATAATGGATACACGAACTTTGTTTGAAATTTGGCAAGTATCTAAACTGTAACCGAAATCCGGGTATAAACTGTAACAAAATTGGATCAAAGTCGCTAGGTCTATGCTGTAACCTTTCAAAATTAACCTCGCTCTATACTGTAACATTGTTTATTTTTTCAAACGCATTTTACCAACAGGAAAATAGGTTCAACTGGTCATTTACTTTTATAAACGTTTCTAAACACAAAGGACTTACGTTTTGTAGATTTACTTTATCTAGGCATGCTTAAATAATGTCGAAATTGGAGAAAAATGCGTTGGTATCTCGATTCAAATTTTCAAACTGTCAAATCTGCATATTTATGAGACAATATAACGATAAAACTGCGGTGCAGAGTCTGAAGAAATATATGACTAGATACCGGATTCTGTTCCTTACAAGCAAAGCACAAAAGCATCTTTTAGAAACTAAACTACTAGTAGTATGGACCTGAATAAAAATCTACCTACATCTCCTCCCATAAATAATCCTCCATCTTGAAAATTCTATACTGTAACCGATAAACGCGATACTTCAACACGTTCCCTACGGTGAGATAGATCTCATTAAGTAGGTTTTCAGTGCACAAGAACTGTAACACTGTCTTGCCTACTTTTGGAGTTATTGCCCTTTGTTCATTTTGACACTTTGAACTTTGTCCGGGACATTACTCTAAAATTATAAGAGATATCAACATGAAACTTTGTAGATAGATAGGCCTCATTGGGTGGAATTGCAGTGCTTAAGAATCATTACTCTGCCTTGCCTTATTTTGAAGTTATTGCCCTTTGTTTATTTTTACTTTTTGACTTTTGTCCGGGACATAAAACTATTAGAGATATCAACATGAAACTTTGTAGGTTACAAGCTAGATATAATTGGATAAAACTGCAATGCTTAAAGAACCTTAACAAAGCCTGGTCTAATTTTGGAGTTATTGCCCTTTGTTCATTTTTACACTTTGAATTTACCCGGAACATAACTCTGATATCATCAGGAAACTTTATAGATAGATAGATCTCATTGAATAGAAGTGCAGTGCAAAAAAACATAACTCCGCCTTGCCTAATTTTGGAGTCTTTGCCCTTTGTTCATTTTTTTATACTTTCCTGTGTCCAGAACCTTCTCGGGGAGCATCACCCGGTTCAACCGGTTCTTGTTTAGCTTTGTGAGAGTTATTGCCCTTGATTTACAGTAGTATAATTTGCAATTTTCAACTTGTTCATGCATAGCTCAAAAAGTATTTCATTTGTAGGCCTGAAAGTTTACAAGAATGTTGGTAAGCAAGTGTACTTGGGGTTTGCTTGTGGATTTATTCAGTATTTGTAAAGTTCTTGCCCTATTCTTAGTAAAAGATTTTTAGTTTTCACAAAAAAAGTTTGACCTAGTGTCATAAGATTGACAGAACAGTGACACTGTGGGTGCATCGCGTCCTATGGACACATTTATAGTTTCATAAAAAAATTCAATTAATTATGAGGTCATTGCTGTTGACAACCTCATTAATCTAACAGGGGAAGTGGCTTTTGAAGTACAAGCAATTAAGATACATGTAACAGGTGCCCCCTTAGTCCTGGTTAATGTATATCTAAGGGAGCAGACCAGTTATCACTGAGTAAAATAACTGAAATCATTACTCAAGATAACAATCTATATAACTGTGTGATAACTGGAGACTTTAATGCTCATCACAGAGCGTAGGGGTCATCAAGCACAAGATAGGGGTAAAGAAATTTGGACATGGGTCAAAAACACAGGTTTAGTGCTTTTAATTGGTGGCTAACCAACTAGGTTTAATAAGGGTTATGTTACATTCTCATGTATAGGCTTAGTCCCTGGCCTCTCCTAAAATTTCAGCCTCTTTGACATGGGGTGTAGTTGATGATAATATGGGATCTGACCACTTCCCTATAATTATTTCGCTAAACGCAAAAATAATGGTGACACTTTAATTTATTTATTAAAATATAACTGTGACTAAGATCCCAGTAGTAGTTATAACATAAAAAGTCATGACAGGTCTTTAAAGTGATATCCTACTCCTCTTCCCCTCTGACATTAATTTGTAGATTTTAATATTTGTACACCTATACCTCCTACTTAAAACATAGGTGTTTATGGGACCCAGTTTGTATACTAAAGTCCCTTGACGGCACTGGTTTTTTCTAGACTTATAATATTAATAAGCTCGAACCGTATCAGATAACTTCTTCCAATTTTGCATTAAATATCAATTGATAACCTAAAACACAGAATAACAACTCAGTTAATAGCTATTTCATTTAAAACAAATGCATAATAATCACATCTGGTATCAAACAAATACATATTTAAGATTCCTATGAAAATCAGTGAAATATCTATAAATTGACATAATTTGACCCAATAAAACCCTAAATAAAACTAAAATGGAAATGAAACATCCATATAATTATATAACAACAATTAACAAACATCATTAAGGGTTTAAACAAAAAAATCCCCATCATGTTCTGTGGTTTACTAAAAAACTGTTCTAGTTATTTTCCTATATATAGTATAACAACTTTAATATAAATAGTCAAATTTAACAATAAATAAGGATAAAATACTCTCATTTAACCTCCCCCACAAGAAAATGTTCATTATTTACAAATTTCATATAGTAATATTAATTAAGAGCAAGCTTTCACTGAATACATAAAGAAAACACCATCTATTTTCATTGGGAATTAAAAAAGATATGGCCATTTCCCTATGATATATAAATCTAATATTACGCATAATGGCTATGCATAGTACAAGGGAAGTAACTCAGAAAATGGACCAATACTGATTTTTCAATAGGCAAACTGAATTTACTTAATAAATAGCTCTATAAACATAAAATGGTTCAAATAAGATTTATTTTGAGTATAAATTAGCTAGTTTTCATAAGCAAAACATAATACCTGTTAATAATATGGAAAATAAGAAGATTTGTATCTTAATTAAAGGAAAATTACTGGTAATAGTATGAGTTGTCCTCCCCCCAATTAAATATTTGTGGTTTGTTTGATACCACTCTGTAAACTTACTCAAACTAGATACTTATGATCATATGGAAAGTATTGCAATTGATTTGTTTATGTTAATTAGTTGTAAAATGTCCTCAAATGACTATAATAAAGGAATTTCTATATATAAAACACCAATTATAATATGTCAGAGGGGAAACTTACACTTTATATGTCTCCTATAAATTATTTACTAGCCTTTAAACATTAAATATCAACTAATAACCATAATATTTCCATGAAACCTAAAAAACTTAATATTTTATAGTTGTTTTCTTCCCTTAGGTGCGCATCTCCTCCATGTGAAATAATAGGTTTATAATTTGTGATGCTTTATTATTCTAAATCAAAACTGTTTTGCTTTGGGTTTAATAATTCTAAGCACATATTAGAGACATGTTAAGACAGATATAACTTGTATAAAGGTACATATATTTATTTTCCACTACTCTTTTAGTATAAAAACATTAATAAACCCTGTGATAGTGTACACAGGTGTTTAATACGGCCCCTATTAGAGGAGTTTGTTAATTCAAATTTGTTAATCCTATATTATTCTAAATCAGAAAATGTTTTGGTCTAATAAATTAACATATTAAAGACATGTCAAGACAGATATATAACATGTCACATTATAGTTACACTTACCAAATTTTTGTATGTGGTATATACACTGATAGCATCTGATCAAGCTACATATGAGCTGCCAAGGGGTGTTGCTATTATGACTCTGTTGTTTTTAGTCCCCTACCGGTTTACCGGAGGGGACTTTAGGTTTACCCTCCGTCCGTCTGTCCGTCTGTCCGTCCGTCAGTCCACAAAACTGGATCCCGCAATAACGCGAAAAGTACTGAAAATATTTTAATAAAACTTGATATATGGATAGATGGCAGTATGGAGATTTAATGCACGTCTTTTTCTTTTCTTTCTATGTTGAAAATTCTGGTTGCTATGGCAACAAATAGACTGAAAATATGGCAAATTTTACACATAAACTGGATCCAGTGATAACACAAAAAGTACTGAAAATATGTTTATGAAACTTGACATATGGGTAGATGGCAGTATGGAAATTATGCACATCCTTTTATTATCTTCCTATGTTGAAAATTCTGGTTGCTATGGCAACAAATAGACTGAATTTCAAGATTTCTGATTCTAGTATTTAAGTTTTTTCACTATAAGTTCTTTATTTCTTAAGGTATTTTCTTCAAACTTTAAATATAAGTTGCTTGTCATAAATCACATCAAATGTGACAAGGTTTACAACTCTAGCACAAAATTTATCAGAATTACCTCCCTTGAACTTAAAATTTTCATGAAAAAAACATTTTTATTTTTTAATAACTTCTTTTTCTGAATGTATCTACTTCAAACTTCATATAAATGTTTCTTATTATCACTCAACATTTGTGAGTGTTCAATACTCTAGCAAGTCTATTTCCAGAGTTATGCCCCTTTTGAACTTAGACTTTTTTTTTGAGAAATTGGTAATTTTTACTCCAACTTCTTCAATCATGATAGGATTTTAAAAATGTTATATTTTGATAACAGGGATGTTTAAAAACTAACTTTAGAGTGTCCTTCAGTCCGTCTGTCTGTACATAAAAATGTTTCCTGTAATCACTTTTGAAGAACTTTTTCAACAAATTTACTTAAAATAGGAACATAAGTGAATGGCCAATGGCCCTTCAGAATGTTGCTTGGGCTCTTACCGGTAGGGGACTTATGGATTGCTTGCAATACTATGATAATTGCTTGTTTGTAATAGTAATTAAGAGCTCCATCATATATAATTTTTGTGTCACATTCAAAAGGCGACATATAGGGGTTACTTTTGTCGGCGGCGTCTGTGCCGTTGTCGGCGTCGTTGTGGGCGTCCCGGCTAAAGCTTGTCTGGAGCATAACTCAGTCACTATAAGTCTGATTGACTTCAAACTTGGTATGCATGCTTCTTTCAATAACCCAAGGTGCAGTGCACAAGGACCGGTACTCTGCAGTTCTTAATTTTTGAGTTATTGCCCTTTGTTAATTTTCATACTTTAATTTTGTCCGGGTCATTTCTCTTCAACTAAAAAATCTATGGACTTCAAACTTCATAGGACGATAGATCTCATTAAGAAGAAGTGCAGTGCACAAGAACCGGTACTCTGCACTTCCTATTTTTTTGAGTTATTGCCCTTTGTTTATTTTCATACTTTATTTTTGTCGGGGCCATTTCTCCTAATGTATGAAAGCCACGGACTTGAAACTTCATAGGATGATAGATCTCATTAAGAAGAAGTGCAGTGCACAAGAACAGGTACTCTGCATTTCTTATTTTTTGAGTTATTGCCCTTTGTTTATTTTCATACTTTAATTTTGTCCGGGCCATTTCTCCTTAAGTATAAAAGCTATGGACTTGAAACTTCATAGGATGATAGATCTCATTAAGAAGAAGTGCAGTGCACAAGAATCGGTACTCTGCATTTCTTATTTTTTGAGTTATTTTTAATTGTTAATTTTCATACTTAATTTTTGGCCATTTCTCCGAAAGTATAAAAGTTATGGACTTGAAACTTCATAGGATGATAGATCTCATTAAGAAAAAGTGCAGTGCATAAGAACTGATACTCTGCATTTCTTATTTTTTGAGTTATTGCCCTTTGTTGATTTTCTTACTTTATTTTTGTCCTGGTCATTTCTCCTCAAGTATGAAAGCTATGGACTAGGATGATAGATCTCATTAAGTAAAAGTGCAGTGTACAAGAACCGGTACTCTGCACTTCTTATTTGTGAGTGATTACCCTTTATTAATTTTCATACTTTATTTTTGTCCAGGCTATTTCTCATAAATTATAAAAGATATGGACTTGAAACATCATAGAATGATAGATCTTAATAATAAGATGTGCAGTGCACAGAAACTGCTGCTCTGCACTTATTAATTTATTAGTTATTGTCCTTTGTTATTTTTCATATTTCATTTTTGTCCTGGCCATTTTTCCTAAACTATATTGTTCACAAGGCAACACATCCGAATCGCGGGGTTCTAGTTTAATAGTTGTAATATTGTACAGTTCAGATACTTTTTGTGTCGCCTTGAAAAAGGCGACATATAGGGGTTACTTTTGTCGGCGGCGTTGTCGGTGTCAGCGTCCCCTTAAGCTTGTCCGGAGCATAATTCGTCATTATAAGTCGGATTGACTTCAAACTTGGTATGCATGCTTCTTATAATGACCCGAAGTGCAGTGCACAAGAACCAGTACTCTCTACTTCTTAATTTTTGAGTTGTTGCCCTTTTTTATTTTCATACATGCCATTTCTCCTCAAGTACATGTATAAAAGCTATGGACATAAAACTTCATAGGATGATAGATCACATTAAGAAAAAGTGCAGTGCACAAGAAACGGTACTTTGCATTTCTTATTTTTCGAGTTATTGCCCTTTGTTAATTTTCATACTTTATTTTTGTCCGGGCCATTTCTCCTAATGTATAAAAGCTATGGACTTGAATGATAGATCACATTAAGAAGAAGTGCAGTTTACAAGAAGGGGTACTCTGCATTTCTTATTTTTCGAGTTATTGCCCTTTGTTAATTTTCATACTTTATTTTTGTCCATGCCATTTCTCCTCAAGTACATGTATAAAAGCTATGGACATGAAACTTCATAGGATGATAGATCACATTAAGAAGAAGTGCAGTGCACAAGAAACGGTACTCTTCATTTCCTATTTTTCGAGTTATTGCCCTTTGTTAATTTTCATACTTTATTTTTGTCCAGGCCATTTCTCCTAAAATATAAAAGCTATGGACATGAAACTTCATAGGATGATAGATCTCATTAATAAAAAATGCAGTGCACATTAACCGGTACTCTGCATTTCTTATTTTTTGAGTAATTGCCCTTTGTCAATGTTCATACTTTATTTTTGTCCAGGCCATTTCTTCTAAAGTATAAAAGCTATTGTCTTTAAACTTATAGGATGATAGATCTCATTAAGAATAAGTGCAGTATACAAGAACCGGTAGTCTGCACTTCATATTTTTAAGTAATTACCCTTTATTAATTGTCATACTTTATTTTTGTCTAGGCCATTGCTCATAAATCATAAAAACCATGGACTTGAAACTTCATAGGATGATATATCTTATTAATAAGAAAAGCAGTGCACAGAAACTGCTGCTCTGCACTTCTTATGATTATGCTCCCCGAAAAATTCAGGGGAGCATATAGTCGCCGCCTTGTCCGTCCGCTTTTCTTGTCCATGACATAACTTTGAAACAACAAGAGGTATCAACATGAAACTTTGTAGGTAGATAGATCTCATTGTGAAGGTGTGCACCGTAACTCTGCCGTGCCTATTTTTGAATTATTCTCCTTTGTTTTTTTTACACTTTGAACTTTGTCAGGGACATAACTCTAAAAGTATAAGAGGTATCAACATGAAACTTTGTAGGTAGATAGATCTTATTGCGTAGGTGTGCAGTGCACAAGAACCGTAACTCTGCCTTGCATAATTTTTGAATTATTTCCCTTTTGTTTATTTTTACACTTTGAACTTTGTCCAGAACATAACTCTAAAAGTATAAGAGGTATCAACATGAAACTTTGTAGGTAGATAGATCTCATTGAGTAGGTGTGCAGTGCACAAGAAACCTGAACTCTGCCTTGCCTAATTTTGGAATTATCCCCCTTTGTTTATTTTCACACTTTGAACTTTGTCCGGGAGATAACTCTAAATGTATAAAAGGTATCAACATGAAACTATGTAGGTAGATAGTTCTCATTAAGTAGATGCTCAGTGCACAAGAACCGTAACTCTGCCTTGCCTTATTTTTGAATTATCCCCTTTTGTTTATTTTACACTTTGAACTTTGTCCGGGACATAACTCTTAAACTATAAGAGTTATCAACATGAAACTTTGTATGTAGATAGATCTCATTGAGTTGGTGTGCAGTGCATATGAACCATAACTATGCCTTGCCTAATTTTTGAATTATCCCCCTTTGTTTATTTCTACACTTTGAACTTTGTCCAGGACATAACTCTAAAACTATAAGAGGTATCAACATGAAACTTTGTAGGTAGATAGATCTTATTGAGTAGGTGTGCAGTGTACAACAACCGTAACATTGCCTTGCCTATGTTTTTAATTGTTCCCCTTTGTTTATTTTCACACTTTGAACTTTATCCAGGACATAACTCTAAAACTATAAGAGTTATCAACATGAAACTTTGTAGGTTGATATATCTCATTGAGTAGGTTTGAAGAACACAAAAACTGTAACACTGCCTTGCCTACTTTTGTAGATTTTGCCCTTTGTTCATTTTAACACTTTGAACTTTGTCCGGGACATTACTCCTAAATTAAAAGAGATATCAACATGAAACTTTGTAGATAGATAAGGTCTCATTGGGTAAAAGTGCAGTGCTAAAGAATCATTACTCTGCCTTGCCTTATTTTGAAGTTATTGCCCTTTGTTCATTTTTTTATACTTTCCTGTGTCCAAAACCTTCTCGGGGAGCATCACACGGTTCAACCGGTTCTTGTTTGAGTTATTGCCCTTTATTAATTATCATATTTCATTTTTGTCCTGACCATTTCTCCTAAACTATATTGTTCACAAGGCGACATATCCGACTCGCGAAGTTCTAGCTATTGTAAATACTCTATTGTTTCTTTTATTATATGTAATTAAATTTCAATAGTGTTCCTAAAAAGTGGCAGTGAAACAGGGAGATAACTGTTTATTGTTTATTTATATACATTTTTATGCTCCCCGAAAAATTTTGGGGGAGCATATAGTCGTCGGGTTGTCCGTCCGTCCGTCAGTCCGTCCGCACTCACAGGAGAGTACATGTAATTATGTGGCTAGGGGGACAATAGGTAACTGTTCTTTCTCTTTGATGTCATTCATTCCGTAATGCTTTTATGTGGCTATTTTCTTTTGTGTGGCTAAAGAGAACAATAGAGAGAACAATAGAGTAGCCACATACTTACTGTCCTGTGATAACTTCCGTACGTCCCAATTCGTGTCCGGCCCATAACTTATTATTTGAAGTCGGATTTTCGGATTTTAAAACTATTTCATTGAAATGATCACCATATTGAGACGGCGTGTCGCGCACAACATTTGGGTCGCTACCTTGAAAGTCAAGGTCACAGCATGACCTTGCATCAAAATCGTGTCCGGTCCATAACTTCTTTATTTGAAGTCGGATTCTAAAACTTTTTCACAGAATTGATCACCATATTGAGACAACGTATCGCGCGCAACATTTGGTTCGCTACCTTTAAGGTCAAGGTCACAGCATGACAATGCAGCAAAATTGTGTCCGGCCCATAACTTCTTTATTTGAAGTCGGATGTTAAAACTATTTCACAGAAATGATCACCATATTGAGACGACGTGTCGCGCGCAACAATTGGGTTGCTACCTTGAAGGCCAAGGTCACAGCATGACCTTGCAGCAAAATCTTGTCCGGCCCATAACTTCGTTATTTGAAGTCGGATTTTAAAACTATTTCACAGAAATTATCACCATATTGAGACGACGTGTCGCGCCCAACATTTGGGTCGCTACCGTGAAGGTCAAGGTCACAGCATGACCTTGCAGCAAAATCCTGTCCAGCCCATAACTTTGTTATTTGAAGTCAGATTTTAAAACTATTTCACAGAAATGATCACCATATTAAGACTTCGTGTCGCACACAACATTTTGGTTGCTACTTTGGAGGTCAAGGTCACGGCATGACCTTGCAGCAAAACCATGTCCAGCCCATAACTTAGTGATTTGAAGTCGGGTTTTAAAACTATTTCACAGAAATGATTACCATATTAAGACAACGTGTTGCGCGCAACATTTGGGTTGCTACTTTGAAGGTCAATGTCACAGCATGACCTTGCAGCAAAATCGCGTTCGGCTAGTAACTTCGTTCCTTGAAGTCGGATTTAACAACTATTTCACCATGTTGAATCGACATATCACATGCAACATTTAGGGCGCTACCTTGAAGGTCAAGGTCACAGCATGATCTTGCAGCAAAATCGTGTGTAGCCCATAACTTCCTTATTTGAAGTCTGATTTTACAACTATTTCACAGAAATGATCACCATATTGAGACAATGTGTCGTGCACAACATTTGGGTTGTTTTTACACTTTGAACTTTGTCTGTGACATAACTCTGACACTATAAGAGGTAAACCGTCCTGTGTCCAAAACCTATTCGGGGAGCATCACCCGGTTCAACCGGCTCTTGTTTTAATATATTTTAATACATATCTTCTTAAATGCTGACTGTACACTATCATCAAGTTTTATCGTCCGTACTACATGATCATTAAAAAGTGGGTTGTGGCTACATTATACCTACAATGTATGTAAAAAATCCATTTTGTGCCCACACTTTAGGGGCAGGCATTTAGATATAACCTTGTCCGAGCCAACATTTGATTATTATGAGCTTCATTCCGTAGTTAAATAAAGAACATAAACTCATAAAATTCAAATTAAGAGCTATTTTTTTGCTTTTATGAGCTGATTTTGCTTATGGACATTGGTCCAGGTGGTGTTTATGAGCTCATTTGCCTCATAAACATCAAATTTGGTACGTCTGTCAGTATGTCCGTCCATTCTCTTTTGTGTCGCACGTAACTAAAAAAGAATTTGACATAGAGTCAAGAAACTTGTCAGGAATGTTTATCAGCATGTGCAGTCACAGTTGTGCATCTGAGTATTTTCGTGTGGATTAATTTAGTATTTTTAGAGTTATTGCCCTTGACTTAGCAAAAATTTGCAATTTTCAACTTGTGTGGCATGTCACTCAAAAAGTATTTGACCTAGAGTCATGAAACTTTACAGGAATGTTGATCAGCATAATGGAGTTGTGTACCTTGGTATTTTCGTGTGGATTGATCCAGTATTTTTAGAGTAATTTCCCTTGACTTAGTAAAATTTTACAATTTTCAGCTCACCTGAGCATATGCTCAGGGTGAGCTATTAGGATCACTATTCGTCCGTCGTCTGTCGTCCGTCGTACGTTGTCCGTCCACACTTTTCAAACGACATCTCCTCTGAAACCATAAGGCAGATCATAATGAAACTTCACAGGGATGTTCCTTGTGTGAAGCCTTAACCAAGTAATTATTGTTCAAAGAATTCCATTCCATGCAGAACTCTGGTTGCCATGGCAACGAAAAGAAAAAACTTTAAACATCTTCTTCTAAAAAACCCAAAGAGCTAGAGCTAATATATTAAGCATGAAACATCTTCTAATGAGTGTCTACCAAGAATTGTCAAAATTGGCCCCGCCCCAGGGGGTCATTGATTTTCCCTATATGCATATAGTAAAAACTTTAAAAAAATTTCTTTTAGAGAACCCAAAGAGCTAAGATATTTAGCATGAAACATCTTCTAATGAGTTTCTCCCAAGATTGTTAAAACCCCACCCCAGGGGTCATTAATTTTCCCTATATGCATATAGTAAAAACTTAAACAAAATTTCTTTTAAAGAACCCAAAGAGCTAGAGCTAAGATATTTAGCATGAAACATCTTCTAATGGGTGTCTACCAAGTTTGTTCAAATAAAAGCCCTGGGGTCAAAATTGGCCTCGCCCCAGGAGGTCATTGATTTTCCCTATATGCATATAGTAAAAACTTAAAAAATCTTCTTCTAAAAAACCCAAAGAGCTAGAGCTTAGATATTTGGCATGAAACATGTTCTAATTGATGTTTACCAAGTTTGTTCAAATAAAAGCCCTGGGTTCAAAATTGGCTCCGCCCCAGGGGGTCATTGATTTTCCCTATATGCATATAGTAAAAACTTTAAAAAAATTATTTTAAAGAACCCAAAAAGCTAGATCTAAGATATTTAGCATGAAACATCTTCTAATGGGTGTCTACCAAGTTTGTTCAAATAAAAGACCTGGGGTCAAAATTGGCCCTGCCCCAGGGGGTCATTGATTTTCCCTATATGCATATAGTAAAAACTTAAAAAAATCTTCTTTTAAAGAACCCAAAGAGCTAAGAGCTAAGATATTAAGCATGAATCATGTTCTAATGAGTGTCTCCCAAGATTGTTCAAATAAAAGCCCTGGGGTCAAAATTGGCCCCGCCCCATTATTGATTTTCCCTATATGCATATATTATAGAGAAAAAACTTAAAAAATCTTCTTCTAAAAATCCAAAGAGCTAAAGCTTAGATATTTGGCATGAAACATGTTCTAATGGATGTCTACCAAGTTTGTTCAAATAAAAGCCCTGGGGTCAAAATTGGCCCCGCCCGGGCTGACATTGATATTCCTTATATGTGTATATAGCAAAAACTTAAAAGTCTTCTTTGAAAAATCCCGAATAGCTAGAGGTTAGATATTAAGCATGAAACATTTTCTAGTAAGTGTCTACAAATATTGTTCAAATAAAAGCCCTTAAGTAAAAAAACTGGCCCTGCCCCAGGTGTGTCATTGTTTTTAACTATGTGTGTAAAGAAAAAAACTTGACCAGCTAGACCTTAGATGTTAAGCATGAAATATCTTCTAATGGGTATCTACCAAGTTTGTTTAAATAAAAGCCCTGGGGTTTAAACTGGCTCCGCTCCGGGGGCCTATTTACAGGTGAGCGACTTCAGGGCCATCATGGCCCTCTTGTTAACTTGTGTCGCATTAACTCAAAAAGGATTTGACAAAGAGTCATGAAACTTCTCAGGAATGTTGATCAGCATGTGTGGTTGTGCACTTGGCTATTTTTGTGTGTATTTTTAGAGTTATTTCACTTGACTTAGTAAAATTTTGCAATTTTCAACTCTTGTCGCAATTACTCAAAAAGGATTTAACATAGAGTCATGAAACCTAACGGAAAATTTGGTCAGCATATGTAGTTGTGCACCTGGCGTTTTGCTTGTGGATTTATCCAGTATTTGTAGACTTATTTCCCTTGACTTAGTAAAAACCTTTTCATTATGTTGTTATTTGTTCCTTGAGTGCTTGAGTTAGAATCAACCAACTTTACAAGAATACTGATCAACATCACTAAATTACAGGAATAATGATTCACATCACTGTGAAGCTATGCACCTGAGTCTTTGCATGTGGATTTTTTTCAGTTTTGTTATTGTTATTGCCCTTGACTAACAGTAGTATAAATTTGAAATTTTCATGCATAGCTTATAAAGTATTTCACCAAGAATGTTGGTCAGCATGATTGTATACTTATGCACCTTAATTGGGGTTTGCTTGTGGATTTACTCAGTATTTGTAAAGTTCTTGCTCTTTTCTTAGTAAAAGATTTTTAGTTTTCAAAAAATAATTGACCTAGAGTCAAAAGATTGACAGAACAGTGGCGCAGTCATGGGGGCACCCGTGTCCTATGGACACATTTCTAATTTATCTTTTATCTATATTTTTATCCCTTGAAATAACTAACAACTGGTTTGTCTGTCAATAAACAAATTTTCTATTTTTACAAGTAATTTATTGTTAGCCATTTTAGGGTTGTAAATTTTCATATCTCTCTATATTCTTTTTGTATGTGTCTATAGAGATTTTAGAATAACAATATAATAACTGAATATCATTGTTATTCTTATGAGATCATGTACTAATTATATCAGTACTATTCCCCTGCTTTGTTTTTATATTACAGTACATTGGTGTCGTGTTTGGCCTTTAATAGACACCTTTGGCAAAATAGGATAGTAAAATGCGCCAATGAAATTCCTTTAATAACAACCAATAATATACTCCATTTCACCTAAATTAGCCATACATGTTGCATAATTTTTCGGCCAATCAAAATTCACCTTCTAAACGTGGCTCGGCGTTATTTGTCAAAAAATCATTTCTGCATTGTTCTCCCGAAAAGAAGTTATACAATATGATGGCCATATTGAAAGGTGTAAAATTTGTTCACAGGCTTGTTGCTATAAGGTTAATTAAAATAAAACTTCTTGATATATGAAAAAAGTACAAAACAAAGAAATATAAGTGTTTTACTGCATTGGCCTGTTATAGAAAGGCGTACACGTATAAGCGTCTCCCCCCCCCCCCCTTTTAATACTATTTATATACTACAAATATGAATTGCACCAGATTATAAGCAATCTTTACGGTTTTTTTTGTCCTAATATAGGTGTACGTGTATAAGCGTCTTCCCCAATTTTTAATTTAAGTCAAAATTTTAAATACAGTTTTTAATCTAAGTGTGGGATATAATCCCACCTTTTTTCGGGCTCCATCTACGGTAATTTTTGCCGATTTGGGGCAGGAAATATGGCTCTCACTAGCCACATATGCAGTTATTTAATAAAGTACAGTTTTTTCCCGATTATAAATGAAGCATATACTCGCCCATATGGTTTTATAATATACCAATGGCAAGGGTAAATAAACCCAACACACACACACACAAAGGGGCTACACTTTGACCTTAAGACCTATTCTCAGGTGAGCGATCCAGAGCCCTCTGGACCCTCTTGTTTTTGCTGATTTTTGCTATTAGTGGCTTTAACTTTGCTATTATTGAATGGATTATCTTCAGACTTTGACAAAACAACGTTTTGGAAAAGACCTTCTTTAGGTTGAACTGACCTTGACCTTTAGTGTTTAATGACCTTGAGTCCTTGACCGACAAAGTCAAGTTATTATACCCCGCCGATGGAATCGGGAGGGGGTTATAGTTTTGGCGTTGTCCTTCCGTCCGTCTGTCCGAGCCAACATTTGATTATTATGAGCTTCATTCCGTAGTTAAATAAAGAACATAAACTCATAAAATTCAAATTAAGAGCTATTTTGTTTTTGTTTTTATGAGCTTATTTTGCTTATGGACGTTTATGAGCTCATTTGCCTCATAAACATCAAATTTTGGTACATCCGTCCGTCCGAATTTCGTTTCCGGAGTAGTTCTCGGCAACTACTGGCTGGAATTCAACGAAACTTTATGGGAATCATCAATAGCAAGAGGAGATGCGCATATCGTCGGCTTGTTCCGGTCAAACCCTTTAACTCAGAGTTATGGCCCTTGATTAGTTATGTAGTATGCATATAGAGTAAAAATCGTTTCCGGAGTAGTTCTCTGCAACTACTGGCTGTAATTCAACGAAACTTTATGGGAATCATCAATATCAAGAGAAGATGGGCATATCGTCGGCTTGCTCCGGTCAGACACTTTAACTCAGAGTTATGGCCCTTGATTAGTGATGTAGTATGCGTATAGAGTAAAAATCATTTCCGCACTACTTCTCTGCAACTACTGGCTGGAATTCAACGAAACTTTATGGGAATCATCAATACCAAGAGGAATTGCGCATATCGTTGGCTTGTTCCGGTCAGACACTTTAACTCAGAGTTATGGCCCTTGATTAGTTATGCAGTATGCATATGGAGTAAAAATCGTTTTCGCGCTACTTCTCTGCAACTACTGGCTGGAATTCAACGAAACTTTATGGGAACCTTCAATACCAAGAGGAGATGCGCATATCGTCGGCTTGTTCGGGTCAGACACTTTAACTTAGAGTTATGGCCCTTGATTAGTTATGCATTATGCGAATGGAGTAAAAATCGTTTCCGGAGTAGTTCTCTGCAACTACTGGCTGGAATTCAACAAAACTTTGTGGGAACCTTCAATACCAAGAGGAGATGCGCCTATCGTCGGCTTGTTTCGGTCAGACACTTTAACTCAGAGTTATGGCCCTTGATTAGTTATGCAGTATCCATATAGAAAACTATTTGTTTCCTTGCTACTTCTCTGCTACTACTGGCTGGAATTCAATGAAACTTTATGGGATACTAGGAGGATATGTGCATATAGTCGCCTTGTTCCAGTCAGATACTTATAACTCAGATTTATGGCCCTTGATTAGTTATGTAGTATGCATACATCTCATTGGTATTTCCAGATTTTACTATTTAACACAAAGTTATGGCTTTGTTATTGCCCTAATTATTTATCAAGTTCAAAGAATATTACTGTTTATGCCATGATTAATATATAAATAAAGCCTTATGTCTTCAGTTGTTGTGTTAATAATAACCAGTACTCGGCGGGGGATATAAATTCAACGAATTAAATTGCTTGTTGAATTTTGTTTAAAATGTCATAATTTCATTATTTAATTATAATACAAACTTAAAAAATGTACTTTTAAGAATATCAAAAAGCTAGAGCTTAGATATAAAGCATGAAACATTTTCTAGTGATAGTCTACCGAGTGTCTGCAAATAAAAGCCATGGGGTCAGAATTGGCCACACCCCAATGGGAGGGGACATTGATTTTCATTGTATGATATAGTAAAAACAAAAAAAATAAACTTCTTTTAAGAAAACCTTAAAAAACTAGAGCTAAAAATAGACATTTAGCATGAAACATCTTCTAGTGAGTGTCTACTGCTCAAATAAAAGTCTAGGGTCAAAATTTGCCCCACCCAGGGTGTCATTGATTTTCCTTATATGTACACTTCTTTTGGAACTGTTGTTTTCCCATAGCAGTAGCAACCTGAGTAATGTTTTCAATCACATATGCAATTATGTCAGACACAAATATGAATTTTGTGATATTAATTAAAGATTTAGATATCTGCTTTTGTTTATTGGCGTCCGCGCCGAAGCGCCGCAGACACACAGCCTTTTATGGAATGAAATCAGATTTTGTGAAAGGGCGACAGCAACTTCTCGAGCCTTTTATAGTTGTTCATAATAAAAGCCGATCATTCCGATCTGTATGAGGGTGCTTGATTATTAATTAGTCGCGATATGTACAATGAATAGCAAACTGGAGATTGTTAATAAATTTCGCAATGCAAACATTTTCAAATGAAATCACCTTTTCCGTCAATAAATCGCGCTCTTCGGGGTATTTTTATTTATCATTTTGTAGTACACAGTGGGTTATTATGGTATGTTATCCCGAAAACTGTAAATAGAATGATGAGTTGATGACCTAAATATTCCGAAAATCTATTTATAGAGGGATGTACTCCTATCAGCAATTCCCGGTCTCTCCTGGTCTATTCTGACCGGGATTTACTAGTGACCGGCGAATAGTACCACACGTTTATTGCCCGGTCTCTCCCGGTTTTGGAGTAGATGATGTTGATATCGTTACAGAACAGAACAAATACTTTACAGATAAATAAGCTTTTTTTCAAAATGAATGTTTGTCACTTAGTTTGGTTTCAATAATTATTAAACACAGATTAACTCTCAAATTTATTGATTATTATTATACATAAACATACAATTCGAAAAAAAAACACAAATCGCATGTTTTATTTTATCTATATGAGATCAAAACAATAAATATGTACAATAATTGAGAAAAAATGTACATTTTTATGGCATTAATATGACACTATCAACTTTGAAACATTTTATTTAATTTGATATTCGTGTTTAGTAAGATGCCGAGGAATTATTCAAAGTTACAAATCAGATTTTATGAATTATTTAATTGATTGATAATTTAAAAAATGATAAAGAAAAATACAAATGTACATGTATATGGTTTAAGAATAAACAATATTATATATTGAAAGATTAACCATAGTTTACTGACCCTTTCCAGTTAAGTTTTGACTTATAATCGTCGGTCAATATGAAAATTGAATTCTTAAAATAGTAGTAAACGTAAAAACTCTGTATTAAAATAGCGCATAAAACACAAAAAAAAGAAAAGAAAACAATATTCATAAAATCTGTATTTTTTTTATTAAAATAAATATTACAATTATTGTATAATAAACAATTATGCTCAACATGATCAACATGGTAATATAACAAGTGTCATATTGTTACTAAATGTGAACAGATACCTTAAGAGGGGGTCTTCGCTAATAGCGATAACATAATAAGGGACAATTACACAAGTGTGGTGTTGATCATGCGTTACACATATGGATTATAAATGATTGTATACATGTATAACCGTTGCTATTAATAACCTAGATCATAAAGAAATAACAAGTAATATTCTAATTTCTAGCATGCCAATCAAAGTTATAAGTAATGAACAATGTCTTTCGTCCGTTCATTCATAAGTGATATACAATTCTGGTAAAAACCAATGAACCATTGAAAAGTTTATAAGAATATCTTGTCATCATATATCTACTAGTTCATCTGCACCTGCTGTATTTCTTGCTTGGACGCCCTTTGATGCTTTGCATCAATGCTTTTCTTGTAGTTTCTGATATGACTTGTTCCTTACGGAATGTCGGTGGTTTTACTCAGGTGCCCGTTCGTGCCTGAAATAATGCACGGAAGAGCACCTGAGGTCTTCCTCCACCAGTAAAGCTGGAACCAGATGACCTATACTGTGTTGGTGTGACATAACCTACCCCCCCCCCTTGTTCCTTGTCATGGAGATATTTTATATTAAGGTGAGCGATTTCAGGACTATTGATGGCCCTATTGTCATGTTTGTCTGACATGTTTAATATTGATAGAGACAATTTTTCTGTCTTTCAGATCTTCCAGACTTCATTGTTTAACCGAAGATAAATATCCAAGTTGTTACACACAAGATCTATGACGTAATCCTTACAAACCTGAAAAAGTAGTATCATACACATTATAACCTTACAGTTTCACAAACCACAATGGGAAGAAATTTCATGTGACATTTCACTTGTCTTATGTAAAAAGTTAGATTTAGCAAAGAACACTAAGTATTGTTAAGACTTGATGGTCATTTACAAGTGTACAGTACATATTTTCAAATACCTCGCTATTTAGGAATTATATATGATTCATACCTGTTATAAATTGTTACCTACCTCAATTTTTGAAACAGTTTATGCTGTATTGTAATTTAGCTGTTAAAATGTTTGTGCAGTTGTATATTTATTATTATAAATGCTCATCGCCTGAACCATATGTAAGAAAAAACACAAGCACCACTATTTCAATAATTATCTCCTCTAAAATTACTTGTTACTAAAACTTCTTTTTCTTGCATAGCAGACTGGCGTTTCCGTGAGTTTTAACCATGCCCGAAATTTCATCTGGCATGGGGGTGCCAGATAAGTCGCTTGCCAAACAACGTGATTTTAGCGCACTTTATGAATGAACCGCGTTAAAATGAAGTCGTTTTAAAAGGGAAATATGTGCTTAAAATGATGTCATTTTGCTGTTGTTATTTAAGTTGTAAGTTTATACGCTATTGTAAGAAAATATTTATAGATGAAATGACTAATTTCCATGAACATATATCATATTGGTGTTAATATGAAATAATATGTCAGAATATGCAAGAAAAAATATCTGACAAATGTTTGCGGTTCAAAACGGAATATCCGTCCCTCGGGAACCCGCCCATGGGCGGTAACTTGGCAAGGCTTTTTACCACCCAATGGGCGGGTCCCCTGGGCACGGATACTCCGGTCCGAACCGCAACATATGACAGATATTATTATTGTGTCACCTCTGAAGAGTAAGTGGCCACATATAGGAATCATCGGCTTTTGAATGGTTCGATGGTTTTCTTCGCAGTTATAGCCCTTAAATGATTTGTATGCTCCTAAATAAAGAGCAGCCATATAGTCGCCGCTTCGTTCATCCGCTTTTCCTGTCCGGCACATATGTCTGATATAACAAGAGGTATCGCCATGAGAATTTGTAGGTCGATAAATCTTTCTGTGTATATGTGCAGTGCACAAGAACTGTAACTTTGCCTTGCCTAATTTTTGAGTTATTGCCCTTTGTTCATTTTTACACTTAGAATTTTGTCCGAAAAATAAAAAATTATTAAAAAAATAATAACAGGTATCAACAAGAAGCTTTGTAGGTAGATAAATATAATATTAAAGTGACATTATGCCTATCCAAGGGTATATAGTGTGTGAACGGGTGAAAATCAAAATAAGTTTTCAGTTTGCCATAATTCATTTTAATTTTATTATTAAGTTCGCATAAACAATAAATAACGCACAGATCCAAGCGAACTTTCTGTAAATATCCATTAGAATTAACCTATAACGCTTAGTTTATAAAAAGTGTGGGGCAGTCTTTTTAAATTTTAGGCAGATATATAACTTTATCCTAAGTATTTTCCAATATCAACTGTTGGTCAAACACCATTTTGACAGTAATTCTTTTGAAAAATAAAGTCAATTCAGCTTAACTTCACTATGAAAACATGAGCATAATGTCACTTTAATTAGAAGTGTAGTGCAAAAGAGCCGTAATTCTGCCTTGCCGTAATATTGGAGTTATTGCCCTTTTTATTTAAACTTACAATCTTCAAGTTAGGAAAATGTTCTTTAACGCATACATTCTTCCTCATTTAGACTATTGTTGCACTATTTGGGGTAATTGCAGTAAGAAGCTCTTAAATGACATGTATAAATTTCAAAAACGTGCAGCAAGAATAATACTTGATAAAGATTTTGATGCGCCTACTGATGAGGTATTTTCTGAATTAAACTGGATGAAATTCTCTGATAGAGTGAATTATAAAAAGGCCATTTTAGTATACAAGTCCCTAAACAATCTTCTCCCTGATTATATGCGAAATCTTTTTACAAATACAGAAAATAAATCATTAAGATCGTAATTATGAACAAAGACTTCTTTTAATAGTCCCCAAACCAAGAATTGAATTCTGCAGAAAATCCCTATCATATTCAGGCTCAAAATTTTGGAACTCCCTCCCTTTAAACATAAGAAATTCTTCCAACATACAAACATTCAAAACTTATTATCTTAAATGGTGGTTCTCTGGTGGGCACCCAATAATCAATCTAGCTATGTTTTAATATTCACATATATGTCTCATAAAATGTACAATTTCATACATTCAAATGTTTGTATTCATTGTCTTATTGCATTTTTCAATTACTCTACTTTTCTATGTTGTATAACTTGTATACATT